>NW_027249435.1:0-189160 GCF_030848795.1 Temnothorax nylanderi
TAACTCTTACGAAATGTATATTATCATGTTATTTTTGAGTTATATTAACACATATTTAGTAAATTTGATTATTTTATATGTCAAAGTTTACGATTATTTGAAGATTTACGTTAACTTTTGGTTTATGTTAAAATAACTTTAAGACGTGTTTATTTTTGAAATATTATGTTACAAGAACTCAAAATAATATTCAATTTCTAAATGACATACATAAAGTGTTAGTTATCACGTTGACATAATATAACACATGAAAATGTTACGAAATAATACAAGCGCTGTTGTATGTTAATTTTACATTGAAATATCTCATCTTGGTAACACAAGAAAATTTTTAACATTTGGACCACATATTTTTACTGTGTAACGACATCGTTTCGACGTCGTTTCGACGCTTAACAACTTCTCGACATTAATGCCGTCGAAAACGATGTCGATTCGAAGTCTCTAAATAATACACTTTAAGAATATTGAATTATAATAAACCTATGTTATATATGTCTAAAATATTAAAAAACACAAAACTCTCCGATAAACTGTCTATTATACGCATGTTTTGGTTGCTCGATAAATTCTAAATTTCCGACACGAATTTCGAATCGACATGAACGACGTCGAATCGATATATTTTCGATGAATCATTTCTGACTGGTAGTCCTGAACTTCACATATCTTCCTTCGGCTCTAGCATTCAATTGCTCAGCCCTTCCTTCGGCTCTAGCATTTAATTGCTCAGCCATTCCTTCGGCTCTAGCATTCAATTGCTCAGCCACATAGTCTTAGATCTAAATCATTTTCCTAAATCTCACTCAATTCCTTAAACTCAATCTTGGGACTTAGTCCCTGTACTTTTATATTTTAAGACTGCGCCTCACGCATAACTTGTACTAAATTTTAAGACTAAAGGTAAGATAAGTTTGAAAAGGAAAAGCTCGAAATCTGGAATCTCATCTCGTGTTAAAATTCTTAATCGATCACTTCTAAGATTCGACTCGCAGTTGTCGCTGACAAAGTGCGTGGCAATTGGTTCTGAGCGCTGACGAAGAGTGTGGCGAGCAGATACCCTTGCTGCCGAAAGCGTGGCGATTACGGGGTTGATCCTTGGAAATCATAATTAATTCCCGAAAGTGAATTTGGCCTTTACGCTGCCGATCTGAGCGCTGACGAAGAGTGTGGCGAGCAGAGTGTGGCGGATTGGCTTTTGAGCGCTGACAAAGAGTGTGGCGAGCTATAAATTCATTTTCGAGGATTCGGACTAGATGACGAAAAAGGGAGGCAGACGAACTCAAATTAAAAGGATTAGGTTCCAGATTAAAAAGCAGTAATTTCTAATCAAGATCCTCTTCCCCTCCTCCAGCGATTACAACAACTACAAAACGCACCTCCATTTAAACCTATTCTTGTCGACTTCGACATCGATTATCCCCATTATAATCAGATAAATAAAAGTGATCCTCGGTACAAAATTTATAAACTCAGATATCTTTTCGGTCCCGAATAATAACAACAATAATAATAATAGCCTTCACACGACTTGTCCAAATCCCTGGTAAATTGCTTAAATGCATTGACCAAAAAACGGATGAACAACAAACAGAACGTGACAGAACGTGACAATATATATATATATATATATATATATATATATATATATTTGTGTGTGTATACATAGACACATATACTATTATCGAGAACCAACTCAAGTTCCTTGTAGAACCTAGAGAACTAGCAGCGACCGGTAGAGACTGCCGTGTGCTTGTTAGAACTCTCCGCTTCGCTCCGCGCGTAGCCTAGTAGCTCTTGTTGCAAATATCTCAAATAATATGAGATATTTCAAAAAATTCATAAGAACATTTTTTGTAGATATTTGTCTGCTCTACAACTTTGATCTCTACAAAAATTTCGAAATTCATCGTATTTGTGGAGAAAAACAAATTTTTTATAATTGTTAATAAAAAACATACTTAGGGATAGCGGAAAATGGCGAAATTTGGATATGTTGTTCAGTATATTTTTCTGAACACAATGACGTAATAAAACCTTGTGTTGCAATTTTTTCTAGGTACCCCCCCTTTTTTCCGTATTTTGACTGGACTATTACTCTTTTGCAGGTAAATGATCGACAGAAGCTTACAATGTGGTACAAAATTGTTCCTCAAAGGGAGGTTGCTGCCCAAACTCAGATTGAAGGTCGCATTCAAACTAATATTTATGCAAATATTTATTTTATGATACAAATTATAAGGTAAGTAGTTATTATTATCCAATCTCGAGAATCTCTTTGCAGATGCGCAAATTAATTGAAATTAATTGATTTTTTAAAGCTAATTTCCCTTACTGAAGAACTGGTAATGAACGGACATGCTGAACAAGTAGGCATGGGACCAGATGAATGAAGCCAGAAACACTTGAATCCATCTGTACATAAGAGTTGTCAAGAACTCTACAATTTTCACGCATAATCCGCGATTATTAGTCAGATGGACTAGAGTTTAATACAATCGCCATTGATGATTCCCTTTAATCGCGTCAAAATTGATTATTTCGCTTTTTTACTTCGTTCTTTACTCATGTTGTAAAATAGTTTTCCGATTGTGTAGAATATTTTTATTTAGAAAGAAATTTATAAAGATTGTTATATTGATCGCAGAGTAGAGAAAACAATAAAACTTAACATTTTACAAAGTAGTGTCACATTTAAACTAGAACATTGTATCGAATAACTCAGACGAATTAGGAAATTCGTTTCTACGTGACTCATGTCTATTTCTGATTGGGGACGATTCGAGAACTCATTGAAATAATTTAATTTCTTTTCACGTTTAAATTTAGGTCACCGTAGATTAAACTTGTTACCTTAGAAGTTATTGTTAAATGGCGCATTTTATTAATATTCCGCACTTCACTGTTGTGGCATAAAATTATTTTATGTTTCAAAAGATGGAGACTAAGCTTTCGGATTAATCCAGATGTACGCATATATACTGTATATATTTGATTAATTGTTTACTTAGATATCGATGATTCTTGCGCGATATGCTAATACATTTTTATCTATGCAAGATTTCAATGCAGTAGAAACTAGTTAACTGAGAAAAAGAGTCTATAAATGATTCGTAACTCGTGCAATTGCGCTCAACTGGAAACGTTTGGCAGTTATGAAATGTTAATATTTAATATTGTTGTTAAACATAATATAGAAATATTTTTCTAGGAAATGTATACAAGTAAGGTTACAATCATTAAATCGCTCACAGTGCTCACGTACATAACTTTGTCGCGCGCTGCGATTAACTCAATTTATTATAATTTATTATAATTTTTTAACAAAGCGAAAATATAGCGCAACGAACATCGTTACGTAATAATCATTCGTAATTCATTTTCGTGTATATACTAATTTTCGTGTATATAATAGGTGCTTTCCATTTACATCAAAACTCAGATAATTCTCACTTGTGACGTCGTTCTATCCTTTTTGGGAATTAATGAATAATAAAGACAGAATGACATCACAAGTGAGAATTATCTGAGTTTTGATGTAAATGGAAAGCAACTAATATGTAGCTGACCGCAATCTTTGACTCTATTCAAATTTTGTACAACACTTCATTTAGCATTGTATTAATCATTAAGTAGCTTTGAGTACATTTAGTAGCTTTTGTATATTCGTCAGTTTAATCCTTGAAGTTATTAAGACTTGCATGAATTTTTACCGCAAGTCCTCTTACATCTTTTATACGTCTTCTGTAAATATATAAAAATATATCATAACTGAATTAACTCGCATATCTTGGTCTGTCTTTTTTTCTCCATTGCTTAACTTCTATTCGCCTCCCGACTTGACGTATACGCTACTATACTCGTCCAAGACGTTATTCGCGACATTTACAAGCTCTCTGTCTTTCTCTTCAATCACTCTAAAAAAAATGTGTCGTCTTGAAGTGATTGATCTCCCTAAAGGATTTAAAAGTTACGCTTTGCGAAGACATAAGATATACGTTAGCTGGAAAATCGATTCACAGCGGGATTAGAAAAAGACGGAATGTTATGCGGTCGGTTCTTCAACAGTATAACGGGTGAACGTTTCGCGACTAGGTTAATCCACTTGCATATCGGTCATTGCGATCTCGCTCTTGTACATACTTGACTCATCGTCATGAGACTAGCTCCATTGTTCGCGAAGATACTTTTCTCTTGTTCTCTCTTCTGCTACCCTAAGGCGCGCGCGCGCGCGTGTGTGTGTGTGTGTGTGTGTGTGTGTGTGTGTGTGTGTGTGTGTGTGTGTGTGGTGTGTGTGTGTGTGTGTGTGTGTGTGTGTGTGGTGTGTGTGGTGTGTGTGGTGTGTGTGTGTGTGTGTGTGTGTGTGTGTGTGTGTGTGTGTGTGTGTGTGTGTGTGTGTGTGTGTGTGTGTGTGTCAAACGTTTTAACTATTATTAACAACTTCAGACACATTACATTTTTATTTTTAAGTAGTAATTTTTTTCTGTGGTATACATATGTATAGCATTAACAAGGTGTACAACTAAAAAGGTTACAGATTATTATTTTTAAAAAACAAAGCAAATATTAAATTATTGTTTTCTTTAGAAATAATAGTCCGTAACACCTTTAGCTTCACACCTTGTACATACTGTTTATAAGATTATAAGATATATTGTTTATAAGATTAAGATGCGTAACACTACAAAAAGGCGTGATATCCGTACAAAATTACCTTTTTAAAAAAAAGGTAAAAAAAGGCGCCAAGTACACGCATAGTAGTGTATATGTATTATGTTGTTACCTCGAAAAAAACAAAGTGGTAGTATAATACCTCCAAATAGCTTTACCCTGTACATACTGTTTATAAAATGCGTAATACTACAAAAAGGCGTGATATCCGTACAAAATTACCTTTCTTAAAAAAAAGGTAAAGAAAGGCGCCAAGTACACGTATAGTAGTGTATATGTTGTTACCTCGAAAAAAAGAAAGTGGTAGTATTATACCTCGAAAAAACCTAAGTAACAAGTGGTAGACGTACTCTTTGTATCTCGAAAATCTCGAAAAAATCTAAGCAGTAGTATCTTTATTTCCAAAAATTATAACCCAAGTGATACACATCACAAAACTATGTTACCTTATCAAAGAAGAGTCGCGCTTCAAGTGATCTATTACAATTACAAAAAAGAATGATATCTCTTTAAATTACAGCGCCAATTACAGTGAGAACATATATATTGCCTCAAAAAATAATTGTTGCACTACTTTGAAAAATCTTTACATGGTGTCAATTAGAAAAAGAATGTATGATAACAATTTTATAAGATTAAAAAATTTTATTTAAATTTAACAAGGGAATACAAGATATTTAAATACAAAGTTTACATGTGTATTTTTTAGTGGTCACAAAGAATTACAGAGGAACAGTACAAAATAAAAATATTTTATTAAAATATTTAATCCAACGAGGGAATACAAGGTATTTAAATACAAAGTTTATATATGTATTTTTCAATAGAATAAAATATTTAATCACAAAGAATTACAGAGATAGTACAAAATAAAAATATTTTATTAAAATACATAAATTTTTCTTGTAAAAAAACTTGGCGCTGCTAGACCTCGAAATTTTAAATAAATAAATAAACTTATTCTATACTTAATTATAAGCCGCATTATTCGCCGTCGTCACGCACACCCATATCACTCGCTCGCACATACACACCACGCTGATAATTATCAGCGTGGTGTGTATGTGCGAGCGAGTGATATGGGTGTGCGTGACGACGGCGAATAATGCGGCTTATAATTAAGTATAGAATAAGTTTATTTATTTATTTAAAATTTCGAGGTCTAGCAGCGCCAAGTTTTTTTACAAGAAAAATTTATGTATTTTAATAAAATATTTTATTTTGTACTATCTCTGTAATTCTTTGTGATTAAATCTTTTATTCTATTGAAAAATACATATATAAACTTTGTATTTAAATACCTTGTATTCCCTCGTTGGATTAAATATTTTAATAAAATATTTTTATTTTGTACTGTTCCTCTGTAATTCTTTGTGACCACTAAAAAATACACATGTAAACTTTGTATTTAAATATCTTGTATTCCCTTGTTAAATTTAAATAAAATTTTTTAATCTTATAAAATTGTTATCATACATTCTTTTTCTAATTGACACCATGTAAAGATTTTTCAAAGTAGTGCAACAATTATTTTTTGAGGCAATATATATGTTCTCACTGTAATTGGCGCTGTAATTTAAAGAGATATCATTTCTTTTTTGTAATTGTAATAGATCACTTGAAGCGCGACTCTTCTTTGATAAGGTAACATAGTTTGTGATGTGTATCACTTGGGTTATAATTTTTGGAAATAAAGATACTACTGCTTAGATTTTTTCGAGATTTTTCGAGATACAAAGAGTACGTCTACCACTTGTTACTTAGGTTTTTTCGAGGTATAATACTACCACTTTCTTTTTTTTCGAGGTAACAACATATACACTACTATACGTGTACTTGGCGCCTTTCTTTACCTTTTTTTTAAGAAAGGTAATTTTGTACGGTGCTCATAATACTTTCAGATGTGAAATCCAAATTGAATATAAAACAAGTCTAAATTCTCCTGCATTATATTGGCTAACATTCGAGCAAACTGCTGATGGTTTATATCTTTTTCTATTGTCAAACAATAAAGGTAAACAATAAGGTAAACTGACTAAATATTGATATTTTTTTATATAAACATAGATTATATAAAAATCTGCATTCTTTCAGCAAATATACGCTAGATCATGGTTCCCCTGCCAGGACACCCCATCTGTCAAATTTAAATACACTGCTAAGGTAAGAATTTAAACGCAGGGAGTATTGTATTCCGCATTTATTCATTTACAAGAAAACAATAACGTTCAATTGATCATTATTAGTATTATTGATAAAGTAATAAAAATTTGCGAAGAGGGAGAATGCGTTAGTGGAAAAGAATTAAATGTTTTCAACCATAAATGTCACTATTTTTTTATGAACAATTTTAATTATACTAAAATACAATATTTTTGAAATTCGTGGAAGGAAACGGGCTAATTAAGAGCCGATAATTGTTTTATGAATGTCACCAGTATTTTTTAAGATGAGTTAGAGTTTTTAAAATAATAATTACTACAAAATTACAGTATATTTTGTATTGCATTTTAACAGACTTTGATATATGACGTGTTAATAAATAAATATATTGTAAAATTTTCAGTTTTGGATTTTAATATTATTAAACTATTTATTATTATTTCTATTATTTTATATTGCCATATATTAGAGGATTTATATAAACCGCTATGGAAAGCAGTTATCATTGCAGTGCAAAGATCATCGTATATTTCGACAGTTTGCGTTCACAAACGACATATTATAAAGAAAGGGAAGAAATTTTCTTCTTTGCATGAAGAAAATTTTGTTTATGAGGATTTTCAAGAAAAATGTGGTATTTTTCATTGTTGGCACAGATATAATAAACAAAGTGCAGAGTTTGCTTTTAACATGATGAATACAGGAAGATACGTATACGATTACAATACAGAATTAGTGCGTATGCGACTAACAACTATTACTACCGACAGGCTGAAAACGACTGACTGCTATATCGATCACTCAGAACGATAAACGATGAAAAGATCGATAGACGACTGACTGCACGCTTGCGTAATCTACGGGGGTTCTATTGCTCAAAAAGTTATGTATACCACTATGTTATAAATATCCATTTAAGCAGCATTTTAAAATACGGTAAATACGCTTATCTTCAGCGTATGATTGATTCGATAATGAACAATGTAACGCTCATATGTCTCGCAGATTCATTCGGCTGCGTTTGTAAATTAAAAGTCGATAAGTTTAAACATATATGCTTTGCCTGCGAATATTATTCGCAAAGGTTTGTTAGTCCAATATTGGGAGATTTGTACGGACAAATTTGTGTGACATGGCGATTACATACTTCACCGTAAATCCAAGTGTGTTATTTTTACACGCATAAACGTTATTAAACTGAAGCTCTTTTTACATGTTTCTTTGTGTTAAATTACGTCATTTAACACGTTTAATAGTATTAATTAAAAGTTAATACGTTCGTTCAATCGTGTTAAATGACGTGATTTAAAACGATAAAAAGAGCTTCAGCTAAAATAGCACATTTGGATTTGCCAGTGTTGGTTCTCGCATAACACTGTAAGATGTTCCTAAAAATCGAGAAAAAATTGCTTTGTGTCCTTTACCTAAATTTATTAATTCGAGACAATTACATAACAATTAATACATGTATAATAATATAACGCTACATAAATGACACAGAGTGATGTTAAAAGATTACATAGTGACGCCTAGTTTGATCTATTAAACGTCATTAACCGTCATTTTATCATAATTCTGCTATCTGGATATATGAAACCAAGAATAAATAAAATTCGAACGAGCGTTGACACAATATAATTATGTAGCGATTGAAAAATTACATTTTTATAAAAAGTAGCAATTATGTTATATTTTCATATACAATTTATGTCACATTTTAGTAATCGTTACCTACAACAACTTTATTCGTCATAAGGAAAAAATATTTAATAGAAAAATTCTTCGCATTTTGTCTAAAATATTAATGTCACCTATACTCTAGTATAAAAGGAACTATAATAATAAAATCGAATAATTTCTCTTATATAATTTTATTTCCTTATCTATTATCTATGCGTACCAAAATATGTGTTATGTGACAATAAGATTTAAATAGGAAAAGACAGGGCTATCCAGGTCAGACGCAGATCCTCGTGCGTAAAATCAATAAACTGATTTATTCATCCTCTTGATACATTAATCCGATTAATCAATAAGATTTAAAGTATAAAATTTGTTTAAATCTATTAATACAGAAAAATAACAATTAAAACACTGAAAATTAAAACGTATATATTCATATATGATTATAAATTGTTTATCAAAATTTACGGTAAATAGATACGATATAATTAAAATTATAATGCTAAAAATAATACATATCTATATATTTATTCAAATTTGCATGTATTTATAGAAAAAACCTGAAAAATATGTACCTATATTTAATTTGCGTTTTTTAATATTGTTAATATTATATACAATATCGTTAATTATGCATTGATATATTATAGTATATTGTTATATAAGAACAGTGTAAATTGCACGCCTCTTAATTGAAACGTAAAATCCTTATTGTGTGCGGGTTTTAATTAATTTAACGTATTTAACCGTTTATGCGCAACATGAAAGTTGCGACGCTTTGAATACCCTAATAAGCAAACTAATATATGTTGTTTATAAACACTGGATGATACGTAAGTGGGAGATAGACTACAGTAGGAAATAAGGTAGTAGGATGTCAGATACAGAGGAAGAAGAGCGAGCAATAAGCTGTGTTCTTGAAACAAATTTGATGGTATTAAGTTGTATTGCCGATACTCATTTGGAGAAGTTTACACAAATTTTCAAATGGCTCTGTCACCTGAAAATCCGCATTCTTATGCGAGACCAGGTATGTTAATTACTTAATTAATAGTTACGTAAGTACAATATTAAACATTTTTACATTTATTTACGTTATATTTTCTCAAGAAAATAAAATACGGATATCGGCTAATTAAAAATTTATCAGCATGTTTGAAAAGCGACTCTGTCGCTCGTATCTCCTGGTTTTTAAATAATCCACAATATTTTAAATTATGTCATTGTTTCACTGTAGCAAGTTTCTTTATATGACAAGCATATTTTAACAAACTTGCAGTTTTTCTACTAAAAACCATCCTACAACCGGTTCTAATATTATATGTTTAATTAAAATGTATTATTTCTTGTAACGTACTTATAATTATTATATTTATATATAGCATAGTTAAATATTTGAATATATTTTAATTTCTATAAACTGATATTTATTAGAGCTCACTGTTGTAACTCATACTCGCTTGGAATTATTCGTGGATTTTAAGCATAACGTTCTAAGAGGCAAGGCCATAATAACAGTAAACAAAAATACAATGTGCGATGAAGTAGTAAGTGAACTTTAACGTTTAATTTAGGTATATTTTATTATATTATTGATATATAATATCAACCAATTAGGTTTTAGATACCTACGTACTTAAAATATCAAGCGTTACGGAGCTTAATACTGAAACAAAATTCGTATATGAAATTGGACATCATTGTAACAAGTTTGGCAGTAAATTTACAATTAAGTTACCGATATTTAATAAAGATGGTACAAAAAGAATGAATAATATGTAAGTATACAATATTTTTGTCAAATATATGGATTTTTGAAGTTATCGGTCTAAATATTAAATATATGTATATATATGTACGTCAATATCGTATTTTTAGATATAAAATACAGATTGAATATGAAACAAGTCCAAATTCTCCTGCATTGTATTGGCTAAAACCTGATCAAACTTCCGATGGTACACATCCTCTCTTAATATCCAACAGCAAGGTGAATTGAAAATAATAAATTTCTTCTAACTATGTATTAACGTATATTGTACTTGAAATCAAACGTTTTCAGTTTACCTATGCCAGAGCTATATTTCCCTGCCAGGATATACCATCACACGAAATTTCATTCGTTTCGGAGGTAAGGCTTTAAACATCGTTAGTATTTATTTTTTATTTATTTGTGTGTGTAAGCACAGTGATATTGGATTGATTGATATTGATATTATTAAGGAGGGTAATAGAAAGTATGAGAATATAGAATTAAAATTGTAATTTTATGCTTTTTATATTTACTGCTTTGACAATTTACAGAACGGTTTTCCTATTCAATTTTTATTGATGTTTACTTTATATGTTTTAGATTTCTGTACCAAAACTGGGTTTCAACGTTATCATGGCTGGGCATAGAAAAGAAGTATTTGATATGGGAAACGAACTTAAGTACAGATTTACTCCAATGGCAAACATAATACCATATGCGATATCTATTATAGTAGGTTCACTAGAAAAGAAAAAAATACGACGTCATAATACAGTATACAACTTGTGGACTGAGAAGAAATATATTCAGCAGAGTGAAATGGCTCTTAATAAAATTACGGACATGCTGTTTCTCGTCGAAGAAAAGCTGTATGGTTCCTTGGGTAATATCAATCCAATTTGTCGTTTCAATTTATATGTATAAGAATTTTTATTTTATATAAAATTTTATTTTATGTAGAATTGTAGATCTTGTTCCTTTTATTATTATCTCATTATTAATGTATTTATAAAATTGTAGGTCAACTTAATGTATGTGTGCTTCCACCAAATATGCCGGAGTTCGATATGCAATGTCCTCTCATGACACTTGTGTCGTCAAATTTACTTAGCGGCGATTTTTCTATGATCAATACAATTGTTCAAAACATCCTTGAGAGCTGGATGGGAAGACTAGTTGCAATTGCAAATTTCCAACACTTGTGGTTGATTAAAAGTTTAAGTACATTCATTTATAGGGATTTTATAAAATATTTCAATATAGAAATGCAAGAATTTCTAGAAAAGAAAGGCATGAACAATCTGATAAATATGGTAAATTATTAATTTTGCTTAGATAGAATCAAAAAAAGAAATACATTGATTGATAATATTATTTTCCACTTCATACGTGCGCCCGCATACTCATATACATTTCTACATTTCTACTATACTATTTTTTTCTATAAGTGCATTACAATTACAGGTAAATTTACATGACGTCCCTTTAGTACCTAATTTGACGGGTGACTTGCCCAAGGATGTCATCAAAAATGTCCCGTACGAAAAAGGATATTTGCTTTTGGATCACTTACAACGTATATTAGGTGGACCCGGAATTTTCAAAGAATTTCTTCAATATTATTTAAAAAGTTGCGAGTCTGTAGTTCAAACAACTGATCATTTTAAGAAATGCCTGTATAGTTACTTTTCTGGTGAAATTAAGGTAACATGTTTTCTATGCAAATATTGCAAATAAAGAAGAGTTATTAATTTTAATTTATTGAGCAACGAATAATAATTTCTATTCTGTTGCTAGGTGTTAAATTCTGTACATTGGAATAGATGGTTTTATGAACGAGGAATACCATTTCCCCATTCCATAAAGGAAATTGATTGTCACCTCGAAGCGGAAAGGTGGATCGCGGAACAAGCAAGTGAAAAGTGGTTTCTTTTAGTTCCTCATTTACGCAGTCATAGTGATCTTATTAAAATAGAATTTTTAACCTACTTGCTGGCATCGCCTACGGTACTGCGGCCGTTCCAAAAATTAGAAATACTTGAACGTGCGTTTCAGGATAACGAGAATTGTGAAATAAGGTAAATTATGCTTTTCTATATTCAGATTGTTTCGCAATTGCTTAACATATCCTAACGTATCTCGCAGGTTTCTCTGGCTGCGCTTGTGTATCAAAAGTAAGTGGTTAAAGGTGCAAATGCCCGCTTTAAAGTTTGCCTGCGAATATTGTATGCCAAAATATGCCTGCCCAATATTCCGCGATATGTACGAATGGACAATAACTCGTTTCTTGACCATCTCATGGTTTATGGATGATAAAAGACGTTCTAAAATGCTTCCCGAAACCATAAAAGAATTGAAATCCATTCTTAAGGTTAAATTGGATGATGAAATATGATTATGCAACAAATGTCCTCTATATATTAACTGACGGAAGATGATATGTCAAATCAAGAAAAAGTTCAAATAAGTTTGTCCTGATTAATACAATGTAATTATACGTTGTTAATATTTTATGACACACAGGTTTGCGGCCGATTTGCACCTTTCGGCCGATATTGCTTATTGTTAACTTTACTCCTCTCGTTTCGTAGCATATTATACGTTGTTCATGGAGCCATAAAAGAATCCCTGTGTAGGACTTTGGCGAGTGTGCGCTCTGTTCACTGGCCATAGTTGTTATTATATAATTATGTATGTATATAAAATACAAATATAATTATATAATATAATATAACATATTACATACACATAATATGTATACATATATATTTATGTAATTAAAATATAAGTTATAATATATGTATAATTATGTAATATGTAATATATATTCTATTTTACACACACACACCAACGCGTGCGAGCGCTATTTATAGCTACATAGAGAAAAAAAATTTGTTGAACAACTGTGTTGCAAAATGTGTTTCATCCAACTAAAATATTTAGTAATATACGTTCAAACATTAGTTGATTTAACTAAACATTAGTTGAATTAACTAATTCTTGATTAAAAATTTGTGATGGATGACATGAGTGAACTATAAAAGGATTATACACTTTTTAGTGAAATTTAGTAATTGTTGAATCAACCGCATTGGATCAACAACTACACTGAGAGAAATAATTATTTTTTCAAAAAAATTTTTGTTGATTTAATAAAACCGGAAGATTGTATGTTGCCAAGCAAAATTGTTTTGTTGATTCAACAAAATTTTTCCCTCAGTGTATACAAATTTAGTCTGTACAACCAATTTTTTTCTCAGTGTAATACCATCCCTGAACTCAAGCGTCTTACGTTTTCTTAAACAGCCTAAATGCCAGGAAACGCGAGGAGTGAGGACGGCAGTAGGTAAGGTCGGGTGAAAAGTGTAAACCAGCTGTAGGCTTGTTCTATAACGTAACAATTATATTATATTCTCTCCTATATATACATACAATTTATATTTTAGTAACTACTGTTCGAAATTTATTACAAACAAATATTCAAGAGAAAAATTAAAGGAATATAAATGTATTGGAATTTTTTGTGTAATTTTTTTATATGATACAATATGTCATCAGTATCTCTTCTATAAGTAGAACCGTATAATTGTTCATATATGTAATTCTATTCCTTTAGCTATTCTGCATAGATATGTTAAAATAAAGGTTAATAGTGTAACAGTAACAATTAAAAATATTCAAGACTTTCCTCTTGCGTAGTCGTTTCAAGGCATATCTATGACAATGTCCCGAAAAGTTATATTATACCGTTCAATCTATATATACTTTGACGACTGCCGTTAAATTAACCGTATTAACGATAAAAAGCATGTAGTTTCACGATCGACACTATATAAATTGACAATATTAAGTAGTACATTGGTGATTTTGATGACAGGGAACAAATAATATAAATTTACCTTATATCTTGACGAGAACATATTTAGTCCATATAATTTTAGCAAAAAATGACTCGGATTTTGATATAGTTCCGAAGTCGGCGCGCAACAAAAATACTTAACAAAAATCCATGAAATCAGCTTAAAAAAGAAAAAAACATTATAAACGAGAAAAAAGGCTAAAACCATTTTGTAATGTTTTTCTATCATTTTTCTATATATCATTTATGATTGCCAAAATATATATCATAAGTGTTTATTGAAAATAAAAAGTCGCTCTGCGCACGTCTCGTTAAGATCTTGCCCTCTTTCTCGTCTTAGTAATCGAAACTGTAAAATTGCCAGTATTAATAATGACTAATTCCAATAGGGCAGATTTCAAACTAACGAGTGCTTGTTGAATCGCCTTTCTATCGTTTGCTGTTGCCAAGATATAAGCGTTTAATGAAAATAAAAGATCGCTTGACGCCCGAATCCTTAAGATTTTGTGCGTTTTTTCGTCTTCATAAACGGAAATAAATAATTGCCAATAATAAAAGTGAGCAATTCTAATAGAGTAGAGCACGATTTAAAAAGTGCTTTTTGAATCATCTTTCTGTCTTTTATGATTGCCGAGATATATATAAACGTTTAATAAAAATGATGAACAGCGAGGCGCGCGATTCCTTTGGCCAGCTCGCCCTTTATTGCTTTAATAAACGAAAGTACATATATAATTGCAAGTAATACAATTGAGTAATACCAATAGGGCAAAGTACGAAGTACAAAGTCTTTTTTAAATCATATTTCTATCGTTTACGGTTGCCGAGATATAAGCGTTTTATAAAAGTCAGAAATCATTTGGCGCCCGAACTTTACGGCACGCGCGCGCTTTATCATGTTAAATAAACGGAAGGACGTAATTGTTAGTAACAACATCGAGATATTCCAATAGCGCAGAGTATAAACTAAACAGTCCTTTTTGAATCATCTTTATATCTTCGGTGATTGCCCAGATATTTGCGATAAACGATAAGGAAGACTCTCGCGCCAAGCTAGCGACACATGGCCTTGACTTACTTTTGTCAAGAGCTGTGTACATTGACCTAGATTCTTGACCTTTACCTAGATCACCGAGTCCAGGAATCAGGAATGCCGGCGCGCGCCGCGGCGTCCACGGCAATATCTATCGTAAATATTTTGGTGCTTTCGCTAACTGATTTTTAAAGATTTATTTTAAGTATAATAGGGAGTGACCTGCTTCCAAAGCAGCGTCTTTTACGCTATCACACCTTTTTCCCTAATGTGAGATGTAGATATTATTAATAATATTGCAATTACATTAGCGCTAATTACAATATTTTATGTCGTTTTTGAATGATGTTTATATCTGTGGTGGTTGCTGAGATATACAAGAATTTATTAATCGTTGGCTATGCATTATGCAAGAGCATTTTATAACTTTTTATTGTTCAATCTTGTTCGAGAGAGCATGCCTCACATAGACATAAAAATCTGTTGTCGCATTTATCGCAAATCATTTGAAAAGGCTACAACGTGACTCTCCTAAAATTGATATTTTAAGATCCACCGAAGATCCACTTTTGCGAAGCCAGGTATTTTATTTAATAACTTAATTAGCTACGTAAGCAATTATAAAATAGGTACTTTAAATATATTTGCTTATTTTTTCTTAAAAATAATATAACAAAGTAAGAAATACTTGCGGAAAAGGCTACACAAAGAAGTTTGAAAAACAAAACTGCTGCACATATCCTTGCTCCCTAGTAATTTATAGTTTTCAAAATTAGATTATTCTCTGACAATATTAATTAACCGACAATATACTATGCATCTTTTTAAATGCACGAAATACATTGTATTTAGTATAAAAGTCTGAAAATTGTTTGCATTTTACAAATAACATCATACGCAATTATAATAATGATTTTTATCACAATAATATATAATATATATTATTATGTACTTATACTCATTACATTTATATATCATTACGTACTTTTTACTTATATTATTTATTTCTATATTTCTAATTATAAGAATTGGCAAGAGTGATCTATACCGATTTGGAATTGATTGTGGATTTTAATCAAAAAAAGGAAAAGCGATTTTGATAATAAAAAGAAGACTTTCAAGTAGTGAAATAGTGAGTAGATAATTTTTTTTATACCGAGTAAAAGATTTGACTGGTTTATTAATGTGTGATATCGAATAATTAGATATTAGATAATCTCGGACTTCTTATATCAAACGTCACAAGCTTTAATGGGACACCATTAAATTATCATGTTGGAAATAGTGAAGCTCTTGGAAGTCCATTTTCTATACAGTTACCACAAGCTGATATTACTTCTAATTCTGAGTAAATATAAGATATTTTTAGTGAAATATATTTATTAAAAATTATTCATGTAAGAATTGACTATCCACAATACTACACTTTTAGATGTAAAATTCAAATTGCATATAAAACAAGTCCAACCTCTCCTGCATTATATTGGCTAACACGTGAGCAAACAGCCGATAGTAAACATCCCATCTTACTGTCTAACAACAAGGTAAACCGGTTAGATAAGGATATTTTGTCTACATAAACGTAGATTATATAAAAGTTTCAATTTTTTTAGCTAATTTACGCTACAGCATGGTTTCCTTGCCAGGACACCCCATCTGTCAAATTTAAGTACTTTGCTAAGGTAAGAATTTAAACACAGGGAGTATTTGTACGCATTTCACATTTATTTATTTACAAAAAAAAACAATGACATTCAATTGATAATTATTAAGGTGATGCTGGAGCCGTCTGTTTTACCGGCATTTTTTGTCGGCACGTAGCGTCGTATTAATTTGACAGAATTAAAAATCCTTCTCCAGAATTGCAGTACATACATTAATGATTCAGGGGAACTCCGATTTTATATAGAAAACGAGAAAAAATTACGGAAGTACAGATTTCCTTATCTACTTTTATCCCAATATGGCGTCTCGAGTTGCGGCGAGCTGTCAGCTCGTCACAAGATGTATTTCATATAAGAGATATACCATTGGTACGAACGCGAAAACAAGTTCCCCTGAATTGCACAACAATAAAAACATCGATAAACCCCCCAAATCAAGATTTGGAAGCGTAATATAAAAGTATGATGTCGATGTGTATCGTGCGTATGTGTGCGTGCAATGTATAGCGTGCTATCCTTGTCTATATCTTTGTCTATACAAGGACAGATATAGTCGATAACATAGAAAATGGTAATTTTGTCGGTTATACAGACGGCTCCAGCATCACCTTAATATTATTAATAAAAGTAATGAAAATTTGCGAAAAAAAGAATGCTTCAGTGGAAAAAAAATTAAATGTTTCTAAGCATAAATTCCTCTATTTCGACTTTATAAACAGTTTTAATTATACTAATATATAATATTTGTTAAATTTTTATTGACGTATATTTTATTTCTAGATTACGGTACCAAAGAATTTCACAGTTCTAATGTCCGCACTGTCGCATAATGTAAACCGGGAGGATCCGGAGCTATACAAATATGAATTCCGACAATACACGCCTATACCATCTTATGGGGTGATTATTGCTGTGGGCTCTCTACAAAAAAAGAAAAATTAATGATAGGACCAATGTATTTGCCGAAAACAAAATATATTCTCTAGATGGTTCAATAGCACACATCTTCGTTCGTGGAAGGACGGGGATGTGTGCTATTGAACCATCTAGAGAACATATATTTAGGAGGACCCTCATTCGATCCATTTCTTAAACCTTATTTTTCTGAATTTGCCTTATCATCTTCAGTCCTATTACTCGTGTCCGAGCGTGGTGGATTCTCTTCATATACATGTGTTGCGCACGTAGATTATACACATTGTATATGGAATCTACAGTTTAACGCCGATTCCGAACGGCTATAATTTTTTAGAGTAGCGTTCTTGGCAAGACATACTCTCGGTGGTTTGCCATTGCCTTCCGAGAGGAGAACGAGCGAATATAATTTTTGGCTCTGCCGGGAATCGAACCCGGGACTTCGGTTCAATAGACCAGTGCGCTGTCTACTAGGCAACGCTCGTCTCAGACTGATTTTGAAGAATTTGCTTACAAATGTATAAATACTAAGAACTGGAAGGACCACTTGTATCAATATTTTCCTAACAAAAAGAAGGTAACACTCTTTTTATACATATAAACTACAGTTTCACTAGTATTCATATTCTTAACAATTAAAAATAATGACTTTAATGTCAGTTTTCAGATATTAGATGGTTGTGTATGGGACCGGTGGTTCTACAATGTCCCTACTTCACCTACCACGGCACATATAACCACATGGGAAACAAATCTTCTCAGCTTAGTTCAAGAATGGTTAAAGTGCAACGAAGCTTCTGATATACCTTCTATCATAATAGATCAAAGGCACCTTAGTAACATTCAGAAAGTATTTTTATTATACTATCTAGATACATTTCATACGGATCTGACCGACAAGAAACTGAAATTAATTTCAAATTTTTATTCTTTCGATCTTGACAATGGACAAATACGGTAAATGTGCATACATATATTCAGATTGATTTATAATTGTGTAAAGCGGATGTATTACGTACGCAGGTCTCTTTTCCTGCTATTGTGCATTAAAGTTCGATGGGCTGAGAAAGCTGAATCAGCTTTGAACTTTGCTATTAAATTTTGTTCGCCGAATACTGCATATCCTATATTTAAACATTTGTACGAATGGGAAGAAATGCGTGAACAAGCGAACGAAACAGATAATTGCAATAAAGGAAAGATGTTGTATGAAACCCAGAAAAAATTAGACAGAACTCTGCACATAAATTGATATTTATCTCGTTAAGAATTAACTTAATTTTAGTCATTAGTCTAGGTAAGTCATTAGTAACTGTACCTAATGTAAATTAATATATTCTTTATAATTAGAAAAAAATGCTTAAAACGTTAACAATACAGTGGATATATATAAATTTCTATCATGCATTTTTTATAAGATAATTTTGTTGGAATTTAAGAAGTTGTTTATTTTGTCTGTAATTACAGAATCAGGCTTTGAAGTGAAGGGAGCTCAGTTCGCATGACGATAGCTTCTGTTGGATCGTTAAAAGATATATAAATTTGTAAAAATAAAAAATGTATTTTTTATATACAGAGAATACTATCCTACTTAATCTTGGTAATGTAATTAATTGTATTAAACATAAATATATCAGCATAAACTTTTAAATTTTATTTTCCTTACAATTGACTACTTCAATTAAAATATTGGCTCTTGATAAAAAGGTCGAATCGTAGATATACGTAAATAGGAAAGAGTTGCCGAATGCGTATCACTTAAGTTATTCTTTATTATATTTCCCATTTGGTATATATTTGGTCATTATATTTCCCATATTCTTAAAATATTTATTAACATTACGGCGTTGCTAATTGTCATCTGTGAACGCATTAAAAGAACAATGTTTCCTAACGGTTTACGACGATAAAGTTTTCATTTCCATGCTTATTTGTTATGATATTTTTATTTAGGATATTAATTCTTACCGCAATGGTGCCGGCAGGCAGCACGCCACTCCTCGTTTCGTAGATAATTGGAACACGATCAGTGCAAGCAATAAGCACACAATTACGATTTGGCAAGTCGGCTCAATTAATTAATTAATTAATTAATTAACTATTCATAATGATATCGCGATGTTTATTTTACAAATCGAATTTGTACGCGGCACTTTTATTAAACGCGAAATATAGACGGAAATTACAAAATATTTAATTTAAACGTGCAATTATTAATTCTTTACGCGTATTTCAATTAGAATATATCGAGTATTGCGTTTTTATTTTTTTTTGGTCCTTCAATTATAACTCGCCGATTAAGTTAAAATTCTGAGCTTGAAGTGTCAAATAGAGTCCACAGAATGCAGTACATATTGCGGGTACAATATTTGATTGAGAAGTTGAGAATATGTTCGATTAAAAATTATTGCAGAAAGGGTTAAAAATTTATTGATTACAAATGTTCAAGGTTAATCTTTTAGTTGTGTTTTTCTGTCAGACAAGTGGATATAGATCAAAAGTACATTGCAATTAGTCGGGCGACTCGATCTGGTACTGCTGATACATATGGCGTTCTGTAGCACAGCGTAACACATTCAGTTTCAATGGATTCGATAGGTATGATTATTAAGTAAATGTAGACAGATAGCGTGTCTTGTGTTAGTTACATTATATGTTAGAAGGACTACGTGCCTCGCGACCTTTATAATGCGTTAATTGTCCGTTAATTATATAACTTAGATTGTGACAGAAATGTTTAGAAGGATTGCGTGCTTTGCGTTTACACTTGTAATGCGGTAATAATGCGTTAGTTGTTCCGTTAATTTCATTTTCTACACTGAGGATGGCCAGATATTGGCCGAAACGTATGTAAATTTTTATTGATTAAAGAACTTAACACGAAGACCTTGTTACGGTTTATGCCCTCTTTTATACGATTGATTTTTAATCATTAGAGCCTTTTAAGAATATAATTATTAACTCGATTAGTACATTCAATTAATTAACTACTAACATTCCGATAGAAAAAATAATGGTTTTATGGTATTATATGCTTTATGAACAAAAATTACTAGTAAAAATTATAAATATTTCTCTTTAGGAACTTAAAATGTAAATTCAATTATAGTAAATCAGTCCAGCAGTAGGGGAGACCGGGGCACCATGAGCTACGGGGTACAATGGGTCATTGACTGTTTAGGGTAATCGAGAATGTTTAGGTTGATTCAACTAGTATCATGTGACAGTTATTTCGTTGCCCATACTTCGAATCGTATCTAGGTGGCAGTCATCAAAGTCCGTAGTCTCGAGACGCACGTGACATAAATGGTTTTCGTGATGCGTAAATAACTTTTTAATTATTTAGAAATGTTTTAATATTGTTTTTGTAGTAAAATATACACGTACTAAAAATTAGGTGTAACTTTCTAGCATCTTTTGTCATTTTACTACACTACAGATAATCATGTATCATTTTTTTTTTTTACATTTTACCGTTTTCTATATTAAGTACATTCGGGGGACCATGGGACACCCGATGCTGCGGCACCATGAGTCACACACGCCACCAAGGTTGATGATAGATAGATAGGCTAATGATATATGTTATTTTTGATTGAAGAAAACATTATCAGAAGTTAGTTTTTCTATTTAAAAAATGATATTTTAGTAGTGGGTTCTGATATCTTTGTTTGTCCTGCCCAATCCTGAACAGTGTCATAAGAAAACATATAAAATAAAATTTCTTTTCAATTTTTATAACTTTTCGTTATTTCTTGAATAAATAAACCTAGTTTTTGTGTGTGACTCATATAGTGCTTTAGTGACAGACCCGGGTTTGGGGCACTTTGTGTCATTTCTCAAAAAATGTGTTTTAATTTTTTTCGCAAAAACTAATCAATATTTGCCAAATACGCTAAATAAATTTTAAAATATACATAGTGCTTTAATTATTTAAAAAAAAAAGACAAAAAATCTTATATTTAAAAGTACTTTTCAAAGTTTGAATTTTTGTGGCTCATGGTGCCCCGGTCTCCCCTATATGACAGTTTGATTTACTAAACTTCCCTAGTTATTGGATATATGTTTATAAGCGAAAAGTCACAGTCACTTTGACGTTCTAATAAACAAAATATGTTACCAAACAGAAGAAAGTGATAAAAGTTAAAAGCAATACTGTGCCTTTGTGCGGCCAGTTTAGACATAAACATCTGTTGTCGCATTTATTGTAAGTTATTTGAAAAGGCTACAACGTGACTGTCTTAAAATGGATATTTCAAGATCTACTGAAGATCCACACTCTTTTGCGATACCAGGTATTTTATTTAATTACTTAATTAGCTAGACGTAAGTATAATAAAAATACTTTAAATTTACTTATTTACTTTTTTCTTAATGAAAATGCAATAAAATAAGTTGCGGAATTCATATACATTTGAAATCAAAACTGCTACTTAGTTCTATAGTAATGTATAGTATTTAAAATTGAATTACTCTGACAATATTAATTAACTGACAATATACTATGCATCTTTTTAAGTGCACGAAATATATTGCATTTAGTATATAAGAGTCTGGAAATTGTTTGCCTTTTACAAATAACATCGTAAGCAATTACAATAATGTTCTTCATTACAATACGTAATTTATTATTATGTATTTACTCATTACATTAATATATCATTACTTTTTACTTATATTATTTATTTCTATTTTTCTAATTATAAGAGTTGGCAACAGTAATCTATACCGATTTGGAATTGATTGTGGATTTTAATCAAAAAGTTCTCAAAGGAAAAGCAATTTTGACGATAGAAAGAAAACCTTCAACTAATGAAATAGTGAGTAGATATAGGTAATTTTTTTATACCGAGCAAAAGATTTGACTGGTTATTAATATGTAACATCGAATAATTAGATTTTAGATAACCTCGGACTTGTTGTATCACATGTCACAGACACCGATGGGACACCTTTAAATTATCATGTTCGAAATAGTCATGCTCTTGGAAGTTCATTTTGTGTACAGTTACCACAAACTGTTGATACTACATATAACTCTATGTAAATATAAGATATTTTTTAGAAAAATACAATTATATTAAAAATTATTCATGTAAGAAATGACTAATATACCCACAATACGATACTTTCAGATGTAATATTCAAATTGAATATGAAACAAGTCCAGCCTCTCCTGCACTATATTGGCTAACACCTGAGCAAACTGCCGATGGTAGACATCCCTTTCTACTGTCTAACAACAAGGTAAACCGGCTAAATAAAGATATTTTTCCACATAAATATAGATTATATAAAAGTCTGTATTTTCCAGCTAATTTACGCTCGATCATGGTTTCCTTGCCAGGACACTCCATCTGTCAAATTTAAGTACTATGCTAAGGTAAGAATTTAAACACAAGGAGTGTTGTATTCCGCATTTATTTATTTACAAGAAAACAATGACATTCAATTGATTATTGTTAATATTATTAATAAAAGTAATAAAAATATGCGGAAGACTGGAACGCGTTAATAGAAAGAAAATATTTTTATTTATATAATATAAATGCCTATATTTTCTTACAAATTGCTTCAGTTAAACTAAAATAAAATGCATATTTTCAATATACGTATATTTCATTTTTTAGATTTCTGTACAAAAGAATTTCAGCGTTCTGATGTCCGCACTTTTGCAAAAAATAAACGAGGGTCCGGAGTTAGCCGTATATGAATTTCATCAAAAGAAACCTGTACCGTCTTATGCGGTGATTATTGCTGTAGGCTCACTACTAACAATCAAACTTGATGCAAGAATCAATATATTTGCCGAAAGGAATTTGATATTTACCGAAAGAAGTTTAAGATTTGCGAGAAATATACTTAAACTTCGCCGTCCAGCCCAATTGATGCTGATGGCTGCCGAAAATTTGTGTGGGCCTTATTTGTGGGGTAAAATATTGATTAGATTTTTTGCTATTAGTTTATTTAAATTTATACATATAATAAATTTTACCTTTGTGAATAATTAATTTCTTTCTTTTGTTTATTCTTATAATTATTTCCTTTATTCTATTTAAAATTGTATCTCTAGATAAATACGATATATGCGTGCTTCCACCAAGTATCGCCCATTTCGAAATAGAATGCCCATGCGTGACATTTATTTCGCCGACTCTACTTGGCGGAGATATTTCTTATATAAGTTCTCTTGCTCGGAACATCTCACAGAGCTGGGCAGGAAATTTAGTCACATGTTCAAATTATCAACATTTGTGGTTAAATAAGAGTTTCAGCATTTTTATTTGCAGAAAAATTAGATGCACAATGTATTCGAATTATGAAGATTTGTATAAATTTTTTCAAAGAGAAGGATTAAAGAACCTAAGTAGTATGGTAAGATATTAACTTAGGCAATAGAAATGAAGTAACAAATAATGTTACCAGTTGACAACATTTTATATTTTATACAAAATAAATACATACATAATTAATTTTATTTATACTATTTTCTAAAATTATATTACAGGTCGATAAATTCGAAAATGCAGGCTTGGTAAAATGCTTAATACCCAATTTGACGGGTATGTCACCTCACAAAGCCACTAAATGTGTGCCTTACGAATGGGGATGTGTGCTATTGGATCATCTGGAGAGTATATTAGGAGGACCTGTAGTATTTGAAAAGTTTCTTAAATATTTTTTTCGACGCTTTACGTACAGAAGTATCAACACTACAGATTGGATAAATTGCTTGTATCGATATTTTCCTCACAAAAAGAGGGTAACACACTTTTTATACCAATATAAATAATCTAGAGTTTCATCAGTAGTCACACGTTTAGCATTAGAAATATAGAAATAATAAAGATTCCTATGTTCTTCTCAGATATTAGATCGTGTTAAATGGTACTCGTGGTTCTTTAATATCACACCTTCACTTATCGTGCCGAGAGTGTCCATATTGGAAGTACAGTGTTTCCGTTTAGCAGCAGAGTGGGAACCTGAAAACATTGATATAGTCAATAACAGAAATTTTCAATTAAGCGAGTTTTGTGACGTTCAAAGAATAATATTCTTAAACTTTCAACATACTCTTAATACGCACTTGACCAAGGAAGAACTAGAATCAATTATACCTGGCTTCGCTTTCAATATACGAAACGTTGAAATACGGTAAATATGCATATCTTCATTCAGTTTGATTCACAATTGCTTAACGTAAGACGCACGTATTTCGCAGGTTTATTTGGCTGCTATTATGTGTTAAAGTTCGATGGGCTGAGAAAGTTGAATCAGCTTTGAAATTTGCCATTAAATTCTGTTTTCCAAATTGTGCATGTGTTATATTTCAATCTTTGTACGAATGGACAGAAATGCGTCCAGTAGTGATCGAAACGTATATGAAAAATAAGGAAAAAATGTTATATGAAACCCAAAAAGAATTAGACAGAATTCTACACCTGACGTCTTAATTATTTTGTTAATATAATTAAGCTAATTTTATTCTTTAATAGGTAAGTCGTTAATAACTATTATATAAAATAATATTCAAATGGCTCCGCGGATTAAAATTCAGTATAAAGAATAGGGGAAGGAAAGCCGTAACAGGATGTTCGTGTTTTATTATTTTTAATAGACAAATATTATTCCAACCATAGTAAACTGCGTGCCGACAAATCGTCAGACTTGAAATACAATTCTGGTTGGAATTCAATGGAGTTTTGTTAAACTTAAGTTCAATGGAATTTAAGAAATCGTTTGTTTTATTTACAGACTCAACGATAGACGGCAACTTGATTCACAGTGATGCATGACAATTCCTGTTGGATAGTTATAAGATATTTAGAGGACTGTGCCCTATCTGGGCCCCATGAGTAAACAGTCGTGGGTCATACATTTATACATATTAACCGTTAGGGGGATATTCATGAAGTACGAAATAGAAGATTTCATTTGCCTAATTGAAGTCTGACGAGTATACGGACCTTATCTCTCTTCAGGTTCATCGAAGTTCATCGAAGCTCTCTAATTGTACAAAAATATTATTCGCTGCTGTTACTGGCACATGGATGTTTTTGTCAAGATATTGGCATATCCCAGATACCATGACTGTCATCACACGCGCACCACACTTAACCGTACGACATCCAAATCCGAATTTCTTTGACGTAATGGCAGAGATCACGTCCAGGGACTTACAGGAAACATTTGATACTGTCCTTCACTGATTTTGAATTAGCTTTGGATTTGGATACACTATAAAATAGCAAAAAATAACAGACATGTGTTTTATCGGTTACAAAGCATATTTAGGGATTAAAGCAACCCCTCGAAAAAAATTTCATATATTTGATAACAAGCAAAAATCTCCGAAACCGTGAGATATTATATGAAAAAGGTTGGACAGTTACTGCATTAAGTGATCTTCGTAATCGTATACTTATAGATTTGTTTATTATATATTTTTGCAACAATGAAGAGTAGGGGTATGTAAAAAAAAATATGATAATCATGTATTCATATTTTTTTAAATGTTACATTTTTGCAAAAATAACATTGAAGTGTAGGGGTATGAAAAAAATATGATAATCGTGTATTTAAATTTCTTTAAATGTTACATTTTTGCAAAAATAACATTAAAAAGGGTATGTAAAAAAATATGATATTAAAAAAATTATTGTAAATACAGATTACAGAGATCACTAATACCGTAACTTTTATGTCTAAAACATTTATTCATATATCTCACCGTTTCAGAGATATTCACTCGTAATTAAATATATGGAATTTCTTTTGAGGAATTATTTCAACTCTTAAACATGCTTCAAAGCCAATAAAAAAGATACCTGTCTGTTATTTTTTGCTACTCTACAACATATCTGAAGCCCATCGAAATCGGTGAAAGACCGTTGAGTTCCAAACGTTCCCTTGTTAGCCGTGTTAATAAACTATACGATATACCTTCCATACATATTATTGTAATGTCTTTCGTTCAATCCGTTACCGTCGTTACCGCGGGGAGGTACCCTGACGTAGAGAAATCAGACAAGACCAATGTGATAAGTATACATGATCTTAATAGCGAACTTCGGACAGCTCTACTACTCAGGGGACTCATTTTACAAGTTTATCCATGGAACTTTTTATGTCCTATAATACAAGCCATGTCTCAATGCTGTTCACCGGGGGCCCAACTTCTTAAGAAACTAGACATAGTCCTTCGTGAAAATAAAATATATATACATATGTTTTATATACAAAGTGCTATGTAACCAATATGCATATACAGTAATACTATGTAAATTATCGTAGAATGTAATTTAATGTATGAAACATAGATATTTCAATATAAACCTTAATATAAATTTTATTTTCCTTATAATAAACTGTTAACATATTAATCAAAATATCATATTCTGACAAAGAGATCGAATCGTAGATATATTAATGTATTCTCAATCCTACCTCCTTGTCAATCGCGTTAGCATAGCTCGCATTTTGTCCATTCGATGAAAAATAATTATTATAAAAAATAATGATTACCTCATATTCTCAATTTGAGGGAAATTTATAATGTATGTTGCTGATATTCATATGTTCAGTTTTTTATTCATATCATTTATAATTTAAATTACCTATCGCTTACGTCGAGACAGTTATGACGTTATCCCTTAACTGATTCTGATGATCCCATTTATGTTTGCTGGATTTTAGTTGCTGATAAAATGTCTGCGAAATTATTCGCTTCGCGGCGAATTTGTGTAAAAAAACGTTTCAAACGAAAAAAATAATATAGAATAATAGAAAATAAATTAATTGAAATCGTGACTTAAAACAATGCTAAAGAGTAATATATTCAGATATATAAAGAAATATATGTATACATTTTGGAAATTTTATATCAATATTTTTGTAGAAAGTCTAAGCAAAATTTTTTGCACATATAAATACCTTGCAAGAGTCATTTTATTAGTAACAGTGACGTTACATTTGGACATAGTACGGAATAAAGCCAAACAATCGTATCATGTAACATGAAATACAATCGTGAACTTATTATTAGACTGTTACACGTCACACTAATATCCATGATTACATTCAATATGCACACAAGAGAGAACAGTTAACACATGTGCAGGTTCCATCTAAAAACGTGCAGGTCCATTCTCAGGCTTCTTTCTGTTTGCAAGATGATTCAGAGACAGAATATTTGACCATATGTGATGAACATTTAATTTCGTTTGCTTTTGCAAAAATGACTGATCCGCACAGGCCATTTGGGTTTAGCGAATCCGAGCATATTACACTGCGGATACTCACAAACACGTACGCGTCGTTTACACATGATATTTACACCAATATACATATGCCTTTATGACAGATAATGCAACTAATATTTGAGGAAAAGTACAAGCAAGATAATCTAATATAATCTAATATTCTGATATAATGTTTCTCTAATTAAAGAACAATAAAAATAAGAATAAAATTCACATACATATTTGTATATGCAGAATAACAAAAGCTAAAGCTCTTCATAGAGGAAGCTTTGTTTTCGTAAATTCGTATATGAACCTTTGATTGCGTATAAAGTTGGCTCTAATCAACCAAATTTAAAAGAATTATATATAAAATAGGGGTAGAAGAAACCAAAGAAAAAATTGTTTTTTTAGTTTTTGATGTCAATATGTTCAGAGTGTTCTAAAACGTCGAAATATTGCATTTAAAAAAATGTTTGTATGTATGTATGTGTGTATGTGTGTATGTGCCAAATTTACCGAAATTTCTATAACTCCAGAACTAATCAACCAAATCTTAACGAATTATATATGAAATAGGGGTAGAAAAGACTGAAGAATATAATAGAATTAATAAAAATTGTTAATAATAAAGGAGTTACTGATTTCTGTTAAAAAAAACAACCAAGTTTACTGAAATTTCTATAACTCAAGAACTGATTAACCAAATTTTAAAAATTATATATGAAATAGAGGTAGAAAAGACTGAAGAATATAATAGAATTAATAAAAATTGTTAACAATAAAGGGGTTACCGATTTCTGTTTAAAAAAAACAGCCAAGTTTACTGAAATTTCTATAACTCAAGAACTGATTAACTAAATTTTAAAGAATTATATATGAAATAAGGGTAGAAAAAATTGAAGAATATAATAGAATTAATAAAAATTGCTAATAATAAAGGGGTTATCGATTTCTGTTTAAAAAAATCTACGTGATTGCTCTAATTTCCGCAAATTTTGAGATATCAAACTTAATTTCTTTTTTTTTATAGATAGAGTATCATTATAAAGGTACGTTGGTGTTGAATTTAGCAAGGATCGGTGAAGGGATTACTGATTTCTGGCTATTTTTAGAAATGTCCGTGGTTGCTCTAATTTCCGTAAATTTCGAGATATCGAGCTTATTTTTTTTTGTGGATAGAGTATCATTAAAGAAAGATTGTTATTTATTTTGGTGAGAATCGGTGAAGAGATTACCGATTTCTGCTTAAAAAGTGTATAAGATGTACATGTAATTTTATATAGAGTATTACTAATGGAAGGTTGTTTTGAATTTTGCGACGATCGGTGAAGGAGTTACCGATTTCTACTTTAAAAGTTACATGTATAAGTTATACATGTAATTTTATATAGAGTATCATTAAAAGAAGGTTGGTATTGAACAAAATGGAAATAAGATATATCCGCAATTAGTAGGGAAGTGCCATGATGTGTATAGTTAATTAAATATAAAATTTAAAAAGAATATGATATGTTCAATCTATAGACGTTGATATTTTAGAAATCCCCGTAGTTGCTCTAACTTTTGTAAATTTTGAAATATTGGGCTATTTCTAATTTTATTATATATATTCTTCAGTCTTTTTTCTACACCTATTTTATATATAATTCTTTAAGATTTGGCGAAGATCGATGAAGGAATTACCGATTCCTGCTCAAAAAGTTACATGTATAAGTTGTATATGTAATTTTATATAGAGTATCATTAAAAAAAGGTTGGTATTTTGAATTTGGCGATAATCGGTAAAAGGGTTCTTTCTTTATAAAATTTTGAATTTTTTGAAGATCGGTGAAGGAGTTACCGATTTTTGCCTAAAAAGTGGACAAGTTATACATGTAATCTCTATATATATAGAGTATCATTAAAGGAAGGGTGTTCTGAGTTTGGCGAAGATCGGTGAAAGAATTACCGATTTCTGCTTAAAAAGTGTATAAGATGTACATGTAATTTTATATTGAGTATCATTAAAATAAAGTTGTTTTGAAGATCGGTGAAAGGGTTACCAATTTTGCTTAAAAAATGTGTAAGTTATTTGATGGATAGAATATCATTTAAGGAAGGTATTGAATTTGGCAAGGATCGGTGAAAGAGTTACCGATTTTTGCTTAAAAAGTTACATGTATAAGTTATACATGTAATTTTATAGAGTACTAGCTGGTTACCCGGGCTTCGCCCGGGAGTCGTTTTCCTTCAAACGACTTCATTTGGAGTAGATTTTTTTCAAAACGGGACGGTGAAAAATTCCCCAAAAATTCATATAATTCTATTTTGCATTCCAGAACAACATATTAAAATTTCATGAATCTGGCTGCATTTTTTTGTAGCCATTGAACCTCCTTAAACAAACATACATACACACCAATCTACAAAAATGCTATAAATTGAAAAATATCACTTTTTTATCGACTAAAGTTCAATTCCGTCGTATACAATTCTTTGAAATTCACTCAATTTATTTCTTAAAAAATTGGAAAAATTTCGTAACCGATTTCCAAAAAAATCGGTAACGAAAAATTATACATTTTATGGCACTCCCCGGGAAATTCTACCCCTGTTTTATATACAATTCTTTAAAATTTGGTCAATTATTTCCCGAAAAATTGAAAAAATTTTGAATACCGGTTCCCAAAAAGATTAGTAACAAAAAACTATACAGTTTATAGCACTCCCCGGGAAATTCTACCCCTGTTTTATATACAATTCTTTAAGATTCGATCAATTATTTCCCAAAAAATTGAAAAAATTATTAATACCGATTCCCAAAAGATCGGTAACAAAAAACTATACAGTTTATAACACTCCCCGGAAAATTCTACCCCTGTTTTATATACAATTCTTTAAGATTCGATCAATTAATTCCCGAAAAATTCGAAAAATTTCTGATACCGTTTTCCAAAAAGATTAGTAACGAAAAATTATACCCCTATTTTACATACAATTCTTTGAAATTCGGTCAATTATTTCCCGAAAAATTGGAAAAATTTCGGATACCGGTTCCCAAAAAGATCGGTAGCGAAAAACTATACACTCTATAACACTCCCCGGAAAATTCTACCCCTATTTCATATATTTTTGGTAAAAATTCGGTCAAATAGTTTAAGAGGGTATAAAGAACATACATACATACATACATACAGACATTCTATTTTATATATATATAGATCATTAAAAGAAGGTTGGTATTAAATTTGGCGATAACCGGTAAAAAAGTTCTTTCTTTATACAAAATTTTAAATTTTTGAGAAATGTCTCTGGTAGCTTTAACTTCCGCAAATTTTGAGATATTGGGTTACTTTTAGTTCTATTATATTCTTCAGTCTTTTCTACCCCTATTTCATATATAATTCTTTAAGATTTGATTGATTAAACACAGCTTTATACGCGATCAAAGGTCTATAATATTTGGAGAAATGTCTGTGGTTGCTTTAACTTCCGCAAATTTAGAGATATGGGTTATTTTTAATTCTGTTATATTCTTCAGTTTTTTCTTGAATTTGGCGAGGATCGGTGAAGGGATTACCGATTTCTGCTTAAAAAGTGTATAAGATGTACATGTAATTTTATATAGATTATCATTAAAAGAAGGTTGTTTTGAATTTTGCGAGGATCGGTGAAGGAGTTACCGATTTCTGCTTAAAAAGTTACATGTATAAGTTATACATATAGTTTTATATAGAGTATCATTAAAAGAAGGTTGGTATTGATCGAACAAAATGGAAATAAGATATATCTGCAATTAGTAGGGATCATTTTAGTAAAAACATTAATTATTTAATTGATTTTTGTAAGAGTATAACAGATATTAGTATAACAGATATTATTTGCAATAAAGCTTTATCACAATAAAAAAAAGTGTGCAAGTAGAAACTTGCACATTGCTTCCTCATAGTTTTTAAGTGTGCAAGTAGAAACCTGCACATTGCTTCCTCATAGTTTTTAAGTGTGCATGTAGAAACCTGCACATTGCTTCCTCATAGTTTTTAAGTGGGCAAGAAGAAACTTGCACATTGCTCCTTCATAATTTTTAAGTATGCAAATTATAAATTTGAACATTACTACCACAATTTTTAAGTATGCAAATTATAAATTAGCACATTGCTTAATCAACATTTTATGTCGCTCATAAAGCTTCCTTTATGAGGAAGCCAAATTAATAAATATCTACTAATAATTATGCATAAAAAAACAGGCTTCCTCATAGAGGAAGCTTTATGAGCGAAATAAAATGTTGATTAAGCAATGTGCAAATTTATAATTTGCATACTTAAAAATTGTGAGGAAGTAATGTTCAAATTTATAATTTGCATACTTAAAAATTATGAAGGAGCAATGTGCAAGTTTCTTCTTGTCCACTTAAAAACTATGAGGAAGCAATGTGCAGGTTTCTACTTGTTATGTATATAATGATTTCTTTATAATAATGTATATAATATAATGAATTATATAATGATAATATATAATACAATAATTTCTTTTGTTGTGGATTTTTAATCCTCACTTTTTTCACTAATCGTCATTATTTTTTGTTATCTATATATATAAAGGAAGATGTCCTGACTCACTCACTCACTCACTCACTCACTCACTCATCAACGCCCAGCCCAAACCCCTGAACCGAATTTTTACCAAAAGTATATGAAATAGGGGTAGAATTTTCCGGGAAGTGCCACTAAGAAGGGATTTTTAGAAATTCGAGCCCTAACGGGGTGAAAAGGAGTAAAACGTGTTTTCACGGATTCTTTAATATCGCTCAGCCTAAACCCCTGAACCGAATTTTTATCAAAAGTATATGAAATAGGGGTAGAATTTTCCGGGGAGTGCCACTATGTGTATAGTTTTTTGTTACTGATTTTCTGGAAACCGGTTTTTTTAATTTTTCTAATTTTTCGGGAAATAATTGATTGAATTTCAAAGAATTATACATGAAGTAGGGGTAGAGGAAGAGAGAGGGAGAGAAAGAGAGAGAGGGAGAGAGAGAGAGGGAGAGAGAGAGAGGGAGAGAGAGAGAAAGAGGGAAAGAGAGAGAGAGGGAGAGAGAGAGGGAGAGAGAGAGGGAGAGAGAGAGGGAGAGAGAGAGAGGAAGAGAGAGAGGGAGAGAGAGAGAGGGAGGGAGAGAGAGAGAGAGGGAGAGAGAGAGAGAGAGAGAGAGAGAGAGAGAGAGAGAGAGAGAGAGAGAGAGAGGGAGAGGGAGAGGGAGAGGGAGAGGGAGAGGGAGAGGGAGAGGGAGAGGGAGAGGGAGAGGGAGAGGGAGAGGGAGAGGGGGAGAGGGAGAGGGAGAGGGAGAGGGAGAGGGAGAGGGAAGAGGGGAGAGGGAGAGGGAGAGGAGAGGGAGAGGGAGAGGAGAGGGAGAGGGAGAGAGGGAGAGGGAGGGGAGAGGGAGGAGAGCGGAGAGGAGAGAGGAGAGAGGAGAGAGGAGAGGGAGAGGGAGAGGGAGAGGGGAGAGGGAGAGGGGGAGGGGGAGGGGGGAGGGGAGAGAGAGAGAGAGAGAGGGAGAGAGAGAAGAGAGAGAGAGAGAGAGAGAGAGAGAGAGAGAGAGAGAGAGAGAGAGAGAGAGAGAGAGAGAGAGAGAGAGAGAGAGAGAGAGAGAGAGAGAGAGAGAGAGAGAGAGAGAGAGAGAGAGAGAGAGAGAGAGAAAGAGAGAGAAAGACTATTTGCGTGTCTTATTACATATGTCCTCCGGGGCGAAGCCCGGGTAACCAACTAGTTATATATAAAATAATATCTCTAGAGAGATACGATGTACGTGTGCTACTACCAAGTATCGCCCATTTCCAAATAGAATGTCCATACGTGACATTTATTTCACTGACTCTACTTGGCGGAGATCGTTCTTGTGTCAGTGTTTCACTCAGTCAGAACATCTCACGGAACTGGGCAGGAAATTCAGTTACGTGTATGATTTATAGTAATTTGTGGTTGAATAAAAGTTTCAGCATTTTTATTTCCCGGAAAATTATATGCCAAATGTCGATTCATTTAGAAATGAATATCATACTAAAAAAATTAGGAATAGACGTTCTGAATGACATGGTAAAGTATCAATTTTGATAGATAAAGGAAATGGAGAGTAATAATGTTACCAAATAACAATATTTAACATTGTCACAAACACACATTTTTGCATTCCAACTGTATCATCTTCTGAAACTGTATTATAGATACAAAATTTAGGGAATGCTGGCTTCCTGTGCTTAGTACCCAATTTGACGGAATTTTTGCCACATGAAGCTATTGGATATGTTCCTTACGAACGGGGATGTGCTATTGAATCATCTAGAGGATATATTAGGAAAACCCTCAGAATTCAATCCATTTCTTAAATCTTATTTTTTTGTATTTGCCTACAAAAGTATAAATACTAAAGACTGGAAGGACCACTTGTATGAATATTTTCCTGACAAAGAAGGAGGTAATACTCTTTTTATACATATAAACTACAGTTTCACTAGTTTTTATACTCCTAACAGTTAAAAATAATGACTTTAATGTCGTTTTCAGATATTAGATTGTGTTGCATGAGACGAGTAATTCTACGATATCCCTGCTTCACGTACCGAGACAAATATAACCATAATGGGAAACAAATCTTTTCAACTTAGCTAAAGAACCCTTAGGAAAATTTACTTAAAGTTTTTTAAAGTTACTTAAAGTATTTTAAAGTATTATAAAGTATATACTAGCCGTAATAATAGTATACTAATAGTATAATAGTAGACTAATAGTATACTGACAGCCGAGCGTAAAGTTTTCTTTAAGTTATTAACCTCAATAAAAACTTTATAAGCAAGTCGCAAATATACTTTAAATTTACTTTTAACAAACGTAATACTTATAAATATACTTTAACTTTACTTTTTATAAAGGTAATACTTAAAGCTGATTTTAACTTATGCGTGTTGTTTCAACAGTATACTTAAAAAGACAAGTTCCCTTTTTCACCACACATGCACCACACGAGACATTAAGAAATATTATATCATATATCCAATTCAAAATTTTATTACTCTTTTTAAACTGAATTTGTTTCTTAAGATGATTTTTGGAAAATTATATATTTGCGCTGGTTATGACATATGTAGACTATATATAACACTTACATCAAATTAAGAAGTAGTCTACCACGTAAGGCAGTTGGCTCACGATCCAGAGGTCTCGAGTTCGAATCCCACCAAGATAAGTGTGTTTTTCAAATACGAGAAAATATTTATAATCATAGACTGCATCTTAAGAAACAAATTTAGTTATAAAATAGTAATAAAATTTCGAAATAAATAATTTTTTTTTATTCCGGGTGAATATCGGAAATCAGTGTCCTCTAGTATTAAGAGGACTGTAATCTTAAGTCTAGTGTCTCATGGTTAGATGATATTCCTCTAGATTTTAAAATATCTTCTTGAGACCGTATTTCAGAGGAAAATTCTCTAAAATCGAGCGGGAGCCACTAAGGCCCAGTTCAACAGTGGCCAGTTAGCTTAACTAGTAGTTAACTTTCACTCTCTGTCTCTTTCTAACCTCAAAGGTTAGAAAGAGACGAAGAGTGAAAGTTAACTACTAGTTAAGCTAACTGGCCACTGTTGAACTGGGCCTAAATGACAGAATATTTTTTGGGGGTGATTAATAGTAATTGCATGAGTTAACTTAAAGTAACCTTTAAAGTATATTATAGAAATACTTAAAGTTTGGTTCGAAATCACTTTTAGTTTATCAATAGTTTATCAATAGTAATTTCTTTGGTAAACTTTTTAGTTTATTTTAAGTTTTTTTAAGTAAATTTTCCTAAGGGAAGTAAAAACAATAACTTTCTAGAATTTTATTGGTTTCGCAAACCTATATTTTCTGGTCACTATCTTAACTTCATATTACGACATCCTTGCTCCCAAAAAAGAGGCATAATAATGGGCATGGTTAATATATATAGAGCCTTTTTACTATCACGACGATTTTATATTACACGTCTAAAATTTCGATTTTCTTATTTTAATAATCGAAACGTAAGTATGTAGGGGAGACTGGGGCTGGTTGTTACAGGGGTAGGTTGTTACAGTGCCAACGGTAGCTAACCGAAAATGTGTATGTTGTGGTATATACTCTCTAATTCCTTCTGTTTACAATAAACCTTACTTTTATAAGCTTTACAAATATTTGTGTTTTAATATTTAATCTTAAGAGGTTAGTTTTGGTGTTGGGACTAAAAGTGACATTTTCTCGGGGCAGGTTGTGACCATATTATTACTTGGACTAAGTAAAACTTTTTTTGTAATTCGTTACAAACAATAATATTTCATTTTTGTTCGAATTAAGAAGACAAACCATGATTATTCTTAATAAAAAGTTTGAGATTACATTTGTTTTTTTGTTGTAACAATTTACCTTGTGTGGTGTAACAACCAGCCCCTGGTGTGGGGTAAAAAGTTACATGTCTCTTTTTTCAGGATTTTTTAATTTATATAATTTCTAATGAGCGGTTAGATAAAATTATTATTAAATTTAAATCCCGATTAGTTACTAAATCTAGCAAGCCTAGATTCATTTATAAGAACAACATAATCAAAGAGTTGAGACACTTTATAGAAAAAATGTCACAACCAGCCCCGGTCTCCCCTACGTGCAAGGGATAACGAGTCGACAGTAGAGGATGAGAATAATCGAAGTTCTTTGTTTTTTAATGACATATTGTTTTTCTCATAGCAACTCGCGTTTAAATTATACACGTCTAAATTTCTGAACAATTAATAATCAATTTTTTCACAAATCCATTGATTTTAATACTGTACAACCAATGAAATGCTCTCGAGGTCTAGAATATCATCCTGGAAACTGCAACGATTTCTCACAAGGTACGCGGAAATGGTATTATTCAAACGTCAAATGAGGTTACATAGTTTTTTCTTAAAAATCGTACTTTTTCATGTTATTAATGATGTATTTGCTAATGAAATTGAATTTCACTTGCAATAAAAAAACTGGCAATAAATTGAATAATGAGAAAGTCTCGCGCGCAGATTATTCTCATCGGACAAAGGTGGAGGAAGTAAAAAAGATATAGCGGAATGCACAAGACCGACAAAATTCGAAACGTGCCAACTGGATCCCTGTATGATAGATCCATGCAAACCAGAACCGACTGTCGTGATCGTAGGGGCCGGCATGGCCGGACTATCGGCAGCGCATCGATTGGCTCAGTGCGGCCTCCGTAATTTTACGGTTTTAGAAGCAACAGATAGGTATCAGGCCATTGCACGTAACAAAGTTTTAGTCATAATCGTAAGGCCGTAAGAAAATAGACCAATCACAGTCGATTATTCTCCTTGAGCTAGAAGAATAATCGAGTGTGATTGGTCTATTTTCTTACGGCCTTACGATTATGACTAAAACTTTGTTACGTGCAATGGCCTTTAATTGAACAAATTCAAAATCAGCATTTAAATTATAAAAATTAATAAACCTTTAACATTAAACTAGTAATAAAATATTATATTATTTTAATAAATGTTATAAAATATCTCGAAAATGTTACAGTTAAATTTAACCGCATTGCTTCAATATCTTATTTCAACACATATAAATTTTAATAAAAGTTATAGTTAATGCATTTCTAATTCCAGACCCGGTGGACGGATCCACTCTTGCTGGCTGGGCGATGTGGTGGCGGAAATGGGCGCCACGTGGATCGAGGGTGGTTGCGTGGCTAACCCGGTGTTTACGTTGGCGGCGCAGGAAGGCCTATTGAAGACGCCGCTTTTAAGGCCGGAACCAAGTCGCGGGCTCTTCTGTACCAGCGACGGTAGGGCCATCGATCTTCCGGTCAGCATCGCGGCGTATCACACGTTCCGACAAATCGAGCAGCAGGCGGCGGCCCTCTTTGCCCTTGGCTGCGGCCGTACCCACGGTACGTTGCTGAATTTTATGGGCGTCAGAATTCAGCAGGAGCTCCATAACTTCCCCGAGGAGCAACGGTACAGTTGACCCAGGTCAACCGCAAAGCCATATCGGCAGCGATGTAAAGAGTTGGCTTACGATCTTACAATTAGAGACGAGTGGAGCGTCTCTCATTAATTTATTAGAAGTATACGATCGGAGATTTTTTTTTTTCGATAAAATTTTCAGAAAACATTATGTGGGTACAACTTGGTTCGAATACTCAAACAAGAGAATACAATTGTTATATACAAATTTATTTATTAGTTTATAAATTATAAATAGAAATTTTTTGAAAAGTCAAATAAAAACCACAAATACGATATATAAATAACCATGTGCTGCAGAACGGGATTATATTTTAACCGCGGATGTTGCTTTTTAAGTTATCTTATTTCTCATCGTGTTTCAGCATTGATTATTTTATGTTTTCGTGATCATATTATTCAAATTAGTAATATATCTATGATTGACATATATATGCATATATCTTAAGCTTAAAATTGTATTTTAACATTATTATAAATATGTAAATAAAGTTAATCATATAGTAAGCAATTATTCTAAAATGCTGTTCGCATTACTGATAAGAGAAATGAATTTGATTTGGTTCGCAAAAAGTATAACCGTTACATCGCTGCGCAACTAATTACGGCTAAGTTATATGCTTCTCTGCCATAACCGGAAGTTGACAATGTGGCTGACGTACGATTCGCAGATATGATGCCGCGAGGGTAATGTACGGCATGACGAATTGCATGAGATGTCGATGCGGTGATGACCTCTCGCTCGTCTCGGCCGACCAATTCGGCAGTTATATCGAGATCCCCGGTGGAAATATCAGGGTACCCTTGGGATACGTGGGGGTGTTGGCTCCCTTGCTTCGAGATCTGCCTAGTTGTTGCGTCAGGTTTGTACAAAAGCGCGTTTAACTCATTATTTCATCAATCTATTTCACAAAGAAGTAAAATTGAACTACGATATTAAAACAGAATTACGCGAAAATTTAAAATGGCTATATCTATATTTGACAGCTACACGGAAAAAAGCAAATAAAAAGTAAGCTTTTAAAGGATGTAGCTTTGCAGAAAAGTGATTTTGATGATCAATTTCTAAACGCAAGACTGCGATAATATTTAACATCGTAGGAAATAAGAATTTCTCTAGTTAATTAATCGATTGGTTTAAACTTTGACTGCAAATAACTTCTGTTAAAGACCATGTTTATAAATATGGAATCACTCAATGCTTTCAAGGTACTGCAAACCAGTTAATTGCATTCGGTGGGGCACGGTAAGCGACGCGTATCCACGAGCTGTCGTCAAGTGCATCGACGGCGAGGAGTTTCCTGCCGATTACGTGATCGTGACCCTTTCACTTGGCGTCCTGAAAAATCAGCACGCGAAATTGTTCCTACCGGGATTACCCGCCGAGAAAGTCGAAGCGATCAGCAGGCTCGGGTACGGGCACGTCAACAAAATCTTCCTGGAATACGCGAGGCCGTTCTGGGTCTGGCGAGAGGGTGCCATCAAGCTGGCTTGGTCCGCCGAAGAACTGGCGGACAGATGCGATTGGGTGAAAGGTTGTTACACTTATAATCCTAATATTAATATTACGATGTGAAGAAAATCGATGAAAGTGCGCGTTTAGGTGTGGCAAACGTAGAGGAATTGCCCAATTCTCAACACGTGTTGTGCGCCTGGGTGTGCGGACGCGAAGCGACGGACATGGAACTGTGTTCCGACGAAGAGGTGGTGGAGTCGATAACGACGGTCCTTCGTCGATTCACCGGCGATCCGACGTTACCTTATCCGGCCAACATTCTCAGGAGCAAATGGTGCATGGACCAATGTTTCGCCGGAGCCTACAGTTACATGGCGATGGACAGCACCGTTGGTCATCAGTGTGATCTGGCTAGTCCGTTACCGGGTAATCTCCAACTTTCGTTTGCGAATCACCTACCTAGATAGCTGAAAGAGAGCTTCGCTCTGGATTTCTAATATTAAAAGATATCCTATATATTAAAAGCTTATATATAGCCCTTAAATTAATATTAAAATCGATAAATGTCGGATATTAATTATTACAGCTTGAACAACTTGAGCCTCGCTTTCTGGATATTCATAATATTCAAAGATTTTATATATTAAGACAGCATGTTTAGTACTGAATTTAATTTTAAAGCTTAGAAGGAACTCTGTCCTGAATATTCCGGATATTTCTGAAAGCTTCTATATTGAAAGGGCTTATATGGACCTTCGTTTAATTTTAAAGTTGGACATTAACAATTTCGTTTATGGCAGTTTCGGCATTTCCTCAACATACATCACGTTCTTTAGATTCTTGCGAAGCGGTACCTCCCATACTCTTATTCGCGGGCGAGGCTACTGTACCGGGGCATTACAGCACGGTGCATGGTGCGAGGCTCAGTGGTATTCGTGAAGCAGAGAGAATTATTCAATTGACAAAACGTTACAACGGTCCGCCGAAAAAGGTGCTGGCTAAATCGTGATTTAATCGCGGCCGACGGAAGCACATGCGCGAAGAAGGCGATTGCGTGGAACTTTTGTTGTGTAACATGTATATTGCGATGGTATTGAATATATATATTTATATGTATATATAGATGTATACTTTTTATAAATCTTATATTTCGTGTAGTGACGCTAATAAATTGTCTTCGGGATCTATATATATAAATATAATCTCTTTATTCGTGAAGAGGAAAGATACATAAAATTAAAAAAATTAAATATTAATATTATACTAATTATGATATATCAATTAATATATGTATTAATTATTAAGACATTAAGATATAGTAATTATGTGGAGCTAGAGTTAAAATAACTTTAGACTGCTTTCTGTTTAGCAGGTGAATTATAAACAGCGACACGAAGAATGCTCATGCAATAACAGCTTATTCAATTCTGGAAACAAGAATAAGTCTATTTCAAGGCGCGTCTAAATTTTTTCTAATCAGAAATTGATCGATGTTGCTGCTAAAAAGATCTGTTCAGAGCAAATTTAATTCTCATGTTATCACAAAGCATAATATATTATGCTTTCTGCAGTAAAACAATTTTCATATAAAAAAAATATATATATATAAATACATATATAATTATGAAATATGTCCATATGCTTATATACATATATATTTTCTTTCTCTTTTATAATCTCTATTATATCCATTTCTACCAATACCGATTAACTTTAATCTCGGCTTAACTTACTTTTTATCCTTTTCTAGTTTTAAGAATTAGAAAAAGATAAGAAGTAATAAATTAAACCGAGATTAAAGTTAATCCGCATTGGTAGAAATGGACATAGTAAAATACAAAAAAATTTTTTAATAAAGATATTTATTTGTTTTTACATAATTTTTTTTTTTCAAAAATAAAACTTCAGCCTAAAAAATTTGAATATAAACCCTCTTAACAAAAAAGGTTGAAAACTTTAACTCTAACATAATAGGACATTATAATATCTGATAAGCGGAGCATTCTTTTTGGTTTTAATTGCTCCGATTTTAAGTTAATCGGGACTCGCTCGAAATCGTCCTAAAAGTACGTGGGCGTGCGAAATATCGGCCTCGGATATACATTCCCTAGAACCGTGCCGCGCCGGCGACGTCGTCGCCGTCGCCGTCGCCGTCGTCGTCGGCGCCCCGCGCGCCCGTCTAACATGCGCGTAGTTTGTGACGTATACGTACGGTGGTCGGTGTATTCTGTGCCGCGTATGTTTACGCTCGTTCCACCTAAGACAGACCCGGCAAAATGGACGATATAGCACTGCGGGCGTCTGATCACGTTTTAGAGGTGATATTCTCGTATCTCGACCTGCACACGCTGAGAAACTGCTCGCTGGTGTGCAAGCGGTGGTACTGCTTCCTCAACGACGAGAACAACGACGTGTGGCGGATGCACTGCATAAGAAAGCTGGCCCAGGAGGCCCTCAGCTCCGACTTGTTGTCCTCGGTGCCCACGTACAAGTCGAAGCTGCGCGCGTTCTACCACGCGTGGAATCCCAACGATTGCTCGCGGAACATTTATATTAAACCCAACGGATTCACCCTGCACAGGTTGGTGTCCCGTGCGACGTTGTCCTCCCGTGGGTCTCGGTCGTCGGAGGCGAAGCCTCCGTTTGTACTTTTAACGTAGCCACATTTTGACAGCACCCCTTACCGGCTGCAATCTAATATTGCTTTCCGTTGCAAGTAAATCAGTAGATTTACCTAGCAGACGTGACTTCGAGAGAAGAGACTTTTTGTAAGACGACGTAGTGTTGGGAATATGTTTTTTAGAAGGAGCTTGAAGGAGCTGCTTCTACAGCTGAGCACCCTTGTAGTTGATCTGCTAGTAAAAATTGTTTAGTAGAAGCGTGAAGTAATCTGACGAGTGCAATATCCAAAATGTCTCGCATCAGTTACCGTATTGTTGCAGAAATCCTGTGGCGCAAAGTACGGATGCGTGTAGAGGCAAGATAGGCTTTCGACACGGGCGTCACGCCTGGGAAGTTATCTGGGAAGGACCATTAGGAACAGTAGCGGTAATAGGAATAGCCACGAAGGAAGCACCGCTGTTGTGTCACGGATACGTAGCGTTGCTCGGCTCGGATGAACATTCCTGGGGTTGGAACCTTGTCGACAACCATTTGCTACATAATGGAGATCCACAAGGGAATTATCCTTTGCTCAACAACGCTCCGAAATATCAGGTATTGATATTTTTCACAAATCGTATCCTTATCAATAACCAAGTCACTCGTTATATTTTTACATTCAGAAATATTCCTAATATCTGATAATTTTCATTTACAGGTTGGGGAAAGGATTAGAGTAATTTTGGATTGTGATGACAATACGTTGTCTTTCGAGAAGAATTACGAATTTCTGGGTGTAGCTTTTAGAGGTATGACATTTTATCTATTTCTCCATGTTTTTGATATACTTTTATTATTATCTGCTATCATTATATTAGCGTCCAAAGTTTGAGACAGTTACATCGTTTTCTTCTTCTCCTTTCTATATCATTCCTTGAAATTTTAAAACAAAAATATAAGCCTTTACGAGTCACTTTGATAAACAGGGTTACCAGATAAGAGATTATATCCATCGGTATCTGCGGTTTATGGGAATACAGAAGTGTCCATGGTATACTTAGGACCACCATTGGATGGCTAACACATTACGTTTAAAAAAGAAACATATCCTCAAAAAGCTCGTTTGAGGCTGTACAATGTATTCTTAATGCCAAGTTCTCTGCACTATACCGACATTGTCTACGTTTAAGTAGAGAAAGCACACGACGACAAACTGTACAATATTTACAGAGAATGTGTGCCTGTAGATTACTTGGTCGATATTGTAAATAATAGACGTTTTATTTTACTTAAACTGCGAAATTTATCATGCATACATTTAGTTTGAACAATTAAATCAATTGATGGATGTAATTATACGTATTATACATGGAGGCTTTAAGTGATATTAGTTCTCAAATAATTACGTAATGTAATATAATTATATATATGAAAATATTTCAATGATTTTTATTGAAGTATTTTTTGCTAAATGATGCTATCATACGAAATTATGCTATATTCGAATAAAATTGGAAATTATTAAAATCTACACACACACACACATATATATATATATATATATATATAAATTTGTACTTAATGCTTCCATATAGTACTATTTTTACTTCTATTATTTAATTATGTGCAAAGATAAAATCGCAATATTTTATACTAATTTATAGATAATAATACTCTAGGTTTCAGAAAGAATTTCTTTCAAAAAGAATTCCATTGTAATATCTTGAAATAATTGTTATAGATAATATTTAAATACTTTTCGCTTCGTTTCTTTGTGCTGTGTAATCTCAGGATACTCGTTATAATATATTACTTTTTATCGCTAGAATTAACGAACTCGTTATATTCTTTTTAAATGCTCATATTCTTTTTAACATGTATATATATATAAAAAAAACTTATGTCGTAAATGATACATCACCAGCCAAAGGAAAACAATAAGAGAATCTTTTTTATTTTTTTGTGAAACTCCATGCATGATTTGCTTGTTACTTGTGATTTAGTGAAATTATCTTCATATATAAAGAGCTAAGAATTTGTAGGAAAAATTAAATTTTATTTATATTATAACGAAAGTAAATTATAATGAAATGACTTTCAAATATGATTCTTCGCGTAATAGTATACAGGGTGTCCCACTTCAAGTGTTCATTGAGTATAGTTACATTATTTTTTGTATAAGATTAAATCATGAACATAATTATGTAGCATGATAAAATCAAATTGTGAACGGCTTTTGTAAGGCCTCATTCAATAGGCATGAAAAATTATTCGTCCTAAATAAAAACTAAATTAATATTTTGTTTCAAAAATAATAGATAGGGATTCACATGCTTATGATGCATAATAATTTCTTCGGAAAGACAAAAACGAAAGAAAAGAGAGAAAATATTCAATAGTCATAAAGCATTGCTTAATGCAATGTATTTTTCTTCGCATTTTTAAACATTTAATGCCTTTATATCAAAGCGATATGGTTTATATAGATTCTAAGTCATCGTATTAGATTCTTCGTTGCTACTAAAATCTAATATCATTTTAATACCTTGTGTATAGGTATGCTGTATAAATTTTTATGCCACTATTGTGGATGAATGAATAGCACAAAAAAATACCTACTGCATAAAATCTTAAAAGTTGTCCTTTTCATTCGTCGTCTAGTGAATTTTTATGTTCATAACATATATATGTGTATATATATATATATATATATATATATATAAATTTATATACATATATAAATTTAAATATATATAAATATGAAAGATTGTATATTACAATCTGTATTTATAAACAATGCTGTTTTTAATGTAAGATTGAATACTGATGATTAGAGTGAACTAGATGTGATCAGTAAGACGATTATTTATAATGTACATATATTTATTATAATGATTGCGTTTGCTGTACGTAGTGTTCGTGAATTAGTTTTTCTAAACTTTTGTACAGAATCGTGTACATAGTGATTATAAATATTTGGGAAATAAACTTTATTTCGTATGTACCTGTTGGTTCTGTTTGTCAAATTCACCAGCCTTTACTTTTATATCTCATAAGCATTTTGTTGCATTTTTAATGCAACAAAATGCTGATTTAATCGATCATTATGGATTACATAAAAATTTTGTTGTATAAATAAAAATCATGGCTCAGACGAATTCTCTTTATTCATTTTACCCAAAACCTTACAATGTTTTCACAACTCGGATGCTAGTGATGGTGTAACAATGTTACACGTGTATCTATGTGAATACCTGAATGTTAACTCGTGGACTTGAGAGATTACCATGGCGATACACCAAACCAAAAGAGTTTGCTTTTATAAATATCATGTATCGATGCTAAATGTTGAAAACTTCCTCGCCTTTCGCGTATCAATTCTGTTCGAGTGGAAAAAATTGCGGAAAAATTGGAAATTTCGAATGCAGAGTTTACAAATTTTCAGAGTGAACGCGTTGTTTAATCTTATATTGTAAATATATAGGCGCAGTTATATTTGGTGAGAGTAATATTGTACAGTGACAAAGAAATATAGTTACAACAATACTAATATTCTTACTGTGCAAATTTGTATGCAGTCCACTAGAACGCAGCCAATGTTGGGTATTTATGCGCGTGATACAAATTATTATTATTCAATATGTAATCTAAATCAAAATGAATAAGAAGCAGAATTGTTTACATAATTCATCTATCTACTTCATGTATAGATTATTCTATCAGTATCAGTACTGTTATAAAATTGCCATTGTTTATTTTTTGACATATCTATTTGAATTTAAGGTTGTATTAACAGTCTGGCATCATTTAAATATTTATCAAGCGGAAAATATTACCTAAATTAAAATCTACTTGAGATTAACTGAAAAATTATTTTAATTTTCTTTCTTCTCTTTGCATCTCTAAAAATTAATTCGTTCTCTTTTATTTTTAATTCTTTATAACTGAGAATTGTGAATGTCTGGATTTGAAACAAATGTTTGAAGGACAATGATGAGATACTCTGCATATGTGTAAAGTGATAATTTACGTATTTTATACATAAGCTGTGCATAAATAGCCAACATTGATGTAATGAAGAGTTACTCTTCATATTGTTTCCCTTTTCAATCGTCTCCTAATTACAATTGGATTGTTAGTGAACCATTTAACATTGTATGTACTACGGAATGCATTGGATTACATTTTTGTCAGGATGAGTATTCAGCCAAACACTCTATTAAAACAAAATTCCATTAATTTCTGAAGTTTTCTGTGTATCACGCAGAGAAGATTTCTGTTTTATTTGGATGCAATTGATTTTCGCCGTGGAACGCAAAGTGCAATACGAATGCTCGCCAGAGTATCATTCCACATATTCGGTTTTGTCGACATTTCACATGTTCACGGTTTTATCGTTATTTACAAGTTGTGTGTTCTACGTTGAGAATAAGAAGTAATGTATCTTTTTTTTTTACAGAATATGTATAAAGGCAACGCGCGCGAAGTATATCATGTACAAAATTGTGAACAATTTACTGGCAACGCATTTTTGCACAAGCCAGGTATTTGTATAATATAAATGACGGTTATACAAATGAGGCTGAAACTGACGGGAAATTCATTCTCAATTAATTATGAGAATACAATCTAAATAATGATAACAATAACAAATGCGTGCACGCAAATTCCAATTTAAAAATAAGTATGTAAAATAAATGCTATGTATATACATATGTATATATATGGTTTATTCTTTACACAATACAAGTTATACAAACAACGAAACTGCAAATTTATTTCATCGCATATAAAAAAATATAGCATGACTCTTAAAATAATATTGCAACTGCCATGTGGAATTTATTAGAAACTTATTTATGTAGAAGACTACGCAATCACATTTTTGATTTCTAAATGATACTAATAACACTAACGCAATTATCATTAGCAACACTGTGAAAATAAATCTATGGCTCATTTTATCTAACAAATCAAATTAAATCTATGAATGCCCAACATCAAAACATCACTATTCTACAAGTTTCCTTAACTTAATTTCTATTATATTCTCTCATTTAATATAATAATTGCATTTAAGATAAACTATAGAAATGAGGTATATCTCGCGATGAGTGAGAAAAATTTTCTCCGCATAAATTGTTCGTTAATAATCTAGTTAGGCAAATTTTATAGTTGTATGTCATGTCAGAAACATATAAATAAAGGAAAACATGAAGTCATAACAAAAATTAATATTATTAAACAGCTAAATAAATGTCATCAAAAATATGAATAAAAATATATCTGCATAAATAACAGTTAATATAATTTTTTGTTCTCTAAAATGTATGTAAATTTATTATACTATTAGCTAATTGAGTAAAAATTTTATACTATTATATAGCAATAAAAAATGTTCGATAATTTGTCTAATTTAAGACTAATTAATGAAAAGTATTTACTATTAGATAGTAGTAATTTTTACATTATTTTCCAAAAACCAAATACAATCTGTATACAAAGATATTTTCATTTTTTATTAAAATATTTGTAATAACCTAATCAACTGCATTAATTTAAATACTGATCTTTTCACAGTTTAGCTTCCATCCTCTCTTTGAAAGAATCCTTCACACGATTAGGCTATTTTAATAAAAAATACTGTAGGAGTTTTTATAGTACCATGCCAAAGACAATCTTATTTGTCACTAGTTTAATTTGCAAATACTATACATATCTAATGCAAAAATTGGAACATTCTCGTGCAAGAATTAATTTATCCTATATTTAATTTGAGATTTAGTATGTCATTTGTGGTATATTTTATTTCATAATATCTCTCTCTCGAGAAGATATCTATATATATAATCAACTCTTATATTTAAATTACAAGATCACCAAATTGGAATTTCCTATATCGTTCTATTATAAGTAAATTCTATGTAGTGTCACTAATATTATTATTCATATTATTATCTAGATATTGGTAACATAAATTCTGTACTATCAAGCTGTTTTCATCGAAAAATAAGTTTCTTTTTTTAATGGCAGCTTACTGAAATTACTGGAACTTCAGAAGTTTTGTTTTCATTTAATTCTGTACAATTAACAACATAGGCCATTCTACTTTATCAATTTGCTTCAATATTTACAGAACTGACTATCATATACAAAAATCGTTTCTATATGAGAAATGTATTTGAAAGGACGTAAAATGGACGTTAGCTTTCATCCATGTGAGAGCATTATTTTCATAAACTTTAATTTGTTTGGACGAAAGCATTAATTTACAATCTGCGTATATCCATTTATCCATTTATCACATAACATGCAATATCTATACAATATCTATACCGCAAAAAGCATATTCTAAATTCTAAAATTTTCTCGCTGTTAATGAGGATACATTTCTGCATGCGAGAATTCATACATTATAAGATTAAATAGTATAGGAACTGTCATATAAAAATATCTCCATATACACGACTACGTTTCGTAGAGTCGTGGATTTATTAAAATAAGAGAATCGTATATGTCACGAATTTTTCGTCAGCTCTTTATGGCCTTTATATTATTAATGATCAAATCTAAGAGATGACTTTTATGGCCAAAATGCTTATACTATATTATATGTATTCCTAAACCACGCAAGTTTACGAGGTTTCACAATTTGCCTTCCAAAGTGGGCAGTATTAATCATGAACATTTTGTCAATTATAATTACCTCCTGATAACATAGGCTTGACAATGTAAGATATGATATAAAATATCGACTATGATAATTTCTTAACATTTTTGTGGAAATAAAAATAAAGTTGAGAAAAAAACAAAGTTTAAAAAATCTTATGGCTTCCTTGAAATAATTAACAATTAAATGCTTAAAATGACTAAGAAACCATTAAGAGTACCTATAAATTTCTAAATTATTATTATTATTATTATTAAAATCACTTCTTTCATAAAGAAATTTTTGTTCTCCAAAAATAGAATATTTGACGTTATCGAATTAAAGTAAAATTTCTTATATTTCTGTGTAAAATTTCATTATTTGTGCCATTAAGACAATTAGCTGCGTTCAGCAGAGAAAGCTGCCTTATAATTGTTGTAAAATTTTGTGAATCTGATTGATATATGCTTTGAATTTTGGCTAACTAACAATAAGAGAATACACCAATTAAATTCACAAATTTTAGAACAGTTGTAAAACAGCTCTCTACTGAACGCAACCAATTGACTTGTCTTAACGCATCTCACAGTGCTATTAAGAAGAATTATCGTGAAGCCTCGTACACTTTCGCTGCCTATCTATTATATATGATAGATAAAATATTGCAGTTTCGTTATTTGAATATCATTTCTATTGCGCAAGTAAAAATGAGTATAAAACGCACAAGGTAGTTCGTTTAAAATGCGTTTTATCTAATAAAAAAAATGCAATTATTCAATGAGCCATTGCTGTTGTTGAACGTCAGCTTAAGCCTCATACTATCTTTGAGATTCTTAATCTATGCACAGCGCTAGGCATGATAAGCATTTGGACAGAAATTTATATTTCAAATTGACTATTCTTATCGTTTGGTATCGTGGACTAATGAGTTAAAACTAATATGATCACAATGATTGTACCAAGATTAAGTTATCTATTTGGTATCTTGCGTATGTATCTGTGAAAGAGTTTAATCGTTAAAAAATAAAAATCTATCTCTTAAATAAAATTTTTAAATAAAAAGATATTAATCACACATTGCTTATGTTGACTGTAATGCAATTAATTATTGAACCTGTAGAAGCCAGTTTTTTCCTATCCACATTTATAGTCTTCCATTTATAGTTTCCCTGTAGACCATATTTAGAAGATGATATAACAGATACAATTATAAATTGTGTTAGTCTGCAAATGGAGAGAAAAACCTGATATTCTTACGTACCTACAATCTGACAGAACTAATATCTATGTGATTACTAGCGCAAATGTACATTTTGTAAAAATATTACAAATTTATAAGCATCATTCTCATTGTCAGATAATCTCAGATGTTACAACAGAATATATACTCACTCAATCAAGATGAGGTGTTCAGACACATCTGACATAACAATTTTCTCTTCCAAATTAATCAAAATGTGTATGACCATTTCCTGAGGTGTTAGACTCTTCATGTAACTTTTCATTCTGTTCATATGTACAATTCTCTTTTGGAATAGCGCATTCCAGCGTCGGCTTAACCCTAGTCGGTGGAAACTTAGTTAAGAAAAAGTTGGATCCAAAACAAAACAGCTTGCACAGAGTGGGACATAATATCATTTGATGAGTTACTGCCCATATTCGATAATTTTGTCCTTCAAATGGATCCAAGACTGCTGCACATAGCATATGACTAAGGTTCACCTGTACAGGCTGTAAAAAAAAATGAATAATATTGCAAGATAAATCTTCATCTTCAAAGAATTAAGCCTTTATATAATATCCAGATAACAAAGCATGATGTACGAACCAAGGCAACACTTTGAAGAATCCAAAAGTGATATCCCGCATTAAGGCCGTAACTGAGGATTGACCAGCTCATATCGGATAAGGGCTCAATATTATATACACCTAATGGGAAGAACAACGAAATGTTATCTGTCATCTGCTGTTATCTCTATTCGAACACAAATAATTACCTCCGATCCTCAACAAATAATACGGTATTACTAGCATCAAGCCGTGCTGAATATAATACATTGCTTTGTCTGCAAATATCTGAAACAAAATTTTATTATTAAACAATTAGAATTCATTTAATCGATTACAATTGGCGGATAATCATCGTGATTTATTATTAAAAATTCCATTTTGCTTGATGTTCGATTACATGTTACAATTATGACTTACAATCCGAGATTCTGTCTCTGGAAATAGGTACGCCAATACCGGTCCATTTAACAGATTCAAATGTATCCTAAAGATAGCGGTGACTGTTGGACTAGGATCAGCAGCCAATAAATACAACTGTTTTATAGAAAATATAAATACATATAAATAATAGTGAAAAGGTGCTTAATTTAAGAAGAGAGCAGATTCAACTATTTCAAGACTATATCGATATCGTCCAAGCTTACCTGTAATGCTGTTGTAATATGACAGGGGTTTAACAGGTATATAACAGTCCTACTGGTGAATTTGAAACCAATCTCCATCCCCAGGACCAGCGACATCACAATCAGCAAGACTCGCCTACCGACACGATCGTGGCCGACATAGGCCAGATTCTTTGGCAAGGTTATTCGCTTCAGACCCCATATGATGCAGGATATGATAAATACTGATATAAAAAAAGTTTCTATTATCCGTCGCTTCAGCGACAGGTAATTCGCGCATTCTGGACCGACGTTGCGCGGTATGGAGCTATTCACGCCACCGTACGCCCACTCGAACATCGCCCCAAATTAACTTCTCCTCTGGAACTGTAACAGACCAAAAACCGTCTCGTAACTGCACGAATCTCTAACTGCAAGTCACGTTAATTGAATGTGATTTTGGACATGACGAGGAGAAAAAATATGGAAATGGCACACAACAACTTTGTAATTCCTATTCTTTTTTAAATTAGATTAGACAGCATTTTTATCCCACTAGATAACAATGCTCTAATGTAAAACAGAGGAATTACGAGGTTGTTTTTTAACCGTGATTACACTGCGGTTTTTTTTCTTTTGATGTTTGGTATAAGTCGTATAAGACCCAGGAGCCCTATTCTCGAACCGTTTCATGAAACTCGCATGCGAAATTCAATGCTTTTCAAATAGAAAGTCGCATACGAAAATCATTAGGGCAGGCTCGAGAATACGGTCCCTGGTATTATCACACCGTGTCTCCAACTGGTTTTGCTCCAGTTTCTTTGACACAATACGCTGCGGCTTAAGTCGAAGGCTTAAAACGAGGTTAGAGTCAGCGAGAGCCAAGGGACGTACGACGTTTTATTGATCTTGACGCCGAATTGTCAATTGTTCGGCATGGATAATCGCAGTATTTACCTAAAATTAAAGGTGTCGTCCGCCGCGATGTAATCCGTGCTTGAATAATAACGACCGCACCAAAAATCAAAACAATTCACAACACTGGAATGTCAATAGACTTCAGTCGCGGGTCCGAAACCCCCCCCTCCCGCGACTCGAACATCGATTGGCTCGTAGCAGCGAACGTACGAGACACTTGAAAATATATCGTTATCCGGCCTTCAGATGGCGGCACCTTTACCAAATTATATGGCAAATTGCATTAATTGCAAACCTCAATAAACAAAATGCAAAATTATTTTAATTTGGGTTACGTCTCCAAATAATTTTCTATGTGTGTGTATATGTATAGTTTGAATGAATTATTCATCGTAAAAATTCCACTTATGAATTAGCATTAAACAATTTTGTATCTGGAGTAGGGCATATATAAGGCCAATTCCTTTTAGTGACACAAGTCGACACAAGTGTCGTTCTGTCTTTGTTATTCATTGAATGCCAAGAAGGATAGAACGATGTTTGTGTCGACTTGTGTCACTAAAAGGAATTGGCCCATAATTAACATATATACATATATAGATATGAATTGAGCTTAATTGGCAATATCGCCGCAATATGCTGCTGCACCGCATAAGCAAAAATGAAATATATGCGACCAAAGAAAGCGATATATATATATGCGTAAGGAAATATTATATATATTTCCTATTATATATATTCCCAGGTAGCAAACACGAGTCATTTTGACGTCAAATTTTGGTCCTTTACTGACCATTCCTGACGTCACTAACTGGCGGCATAATGACGTTAAAATGACGGTCTAATGTCACAGACAATTGACGTCATTTTCTGACGTCTTATTGACGGCAAAAATAGGTCCATTGTACGACATACCGGTTTCTAGAAATGTTTTTTATGAAATTAAAATGTTAAAATGTCTACTTGATAAACGTTTATAAAAAAATGTTTTTTTTCTTTATCTAAGAAAAAAAAACTTTTTTAACTGTTTCGTTACATGCCATGTGCGTATAGCCGCTCTCAAGGCGGTCACCCATCCTAGTACAGTACCGCGTCCGAGTCGCTTGACTTCGATGATCTAGTGGACAGTGACGATCTTCTCACCCTGATGCTTCCTTATTAACTGTACTTGTCTATAACAGGTACATCTTTAAAGTGTTCAAAAATCTTGTAATGATAATCTTCTTGATAGCTATAACACTGCGTGAAATAGTTATCATAAAACTATAATCACACGCAACTACATCCACTTATACCATAAATTCGCCACTTCAATCATAAAGTTGCTAAACAAACATATTGCAGTTAATTTTGTGGTTTTTATTTTATTATTACTTTATTAAACAATATTAAGAAGTAAAAATAGTTATATTACAAAAAGACCTTATTTGGACGACTTTAAGACGTCTTTAAAATGACGTCTTTAGATGGTCTAAGAAATGACGTCTTATAAACGTCCATTATTAGTCGCCGATGTCATAGACTAACCTAACCAAAAATGACTAAAAATAGACGTCATAATGATGTTATGGAATAACGTCAGTATAATGTCATTTTTAAAGACATAGTCGCTTTTGGTCATTTGACGTCATTTGTACAAACATGACTAGTATTTGACGTCAAAATGACTTGTGTTTGCTACCTGGGTTCCTATATATATATATATATATATATATATATATATATATATATATAATATATATATATATTTCCTTACGTAGTTTTGTTTCATATACTTCATGCATGAAGTAATTTCGAAATAGCGTTTTCGACTGGGTCGGGTTTGCTCGCTCCGAGAGCAATTAATGACGTCACTTCAGCAAATCGACCAATGTTATTGCTCGATTTGCCGAAGTGACGTCAATAATCGCTCTCGATGCGAGCAAACCTGGCCCAATCAAAAACGCTATTTATACTTTTACAGATTTACAAAAGATCTAGCTTGAACAGTTTTAAATTCTTAAATTTACTGCAATATCACTCATTTGCTATAACAATGACTTAAAAAAATGACTTGAAAATTTAAGAAAAATTTTTAGAAAAATGAGTTTAAAATGTTTTAAACCATTAAAATTTATATAATACGATAATTAAATGCAATTATGTAATATATCTGATTGTAGAAGAATTTATTATCATTCATCTTTTGCAAACAATTGTCTTTTGCAAGAAGAATTCGAAGCGATTGTATATTAAGATCATTTCATGTTGGTATGTACCTGCTTATGTGATATTACGTCACATTTACGCGATGCATCTGACGACTAAATAAAAGTACGCGCCAATTTAAAATTTGGAATAAAATCTTTTCTCTTTTGATACAAATACTTATTACGTATCTATAAAAATTTTTATTGAAAACATTCAAGAAAACATCAATGATTAGCTTGCTATAAAAGCTTGTTATAAAGCATGTAATTTTTATCATAAAAATTCTAATTTTTTATATGTTAAATTATTTCAATATCGAAAGGTTAATTTGAACGTCGCGCGCGTTAGTCCGAGCGCCATGACAGTTTCGGCGGCGCGTCGCCCGCCGGCGTCGGTTCAGAACGCGAGGGTGTACGATCGCTCCGTAATTAATCGCGAATTTTATCCGTTAAGAATGCGCAGCGAGTCCGAACTTTTGCCAGGAATGCCGACTAGACGACGAGCGAGTCCCCGGAACGTATCGCTTATCGCGGGTCTTCGTGATTATTGCCGTTTCATGTATCGCAATCGACGCTGCTCCGAGGTTCGAAAACGGTTATGATGCTAGTGACTAGTATAGATTCCGATGCCTTAGGTACGCGAAAATGATCCTTATGTCTTCTCGAGATATTTGAAGCGATTGACACGTACTTTTCATTAGACGCAGCGTCAGGAATTCTGATTGTTGTAACGATATTACGCGTATCTATTGCGTTTAATACAAAATCTGCTATTGAAGTATAATATATATATATATATATATATATATATATATATATATATGTATATAGTATATCGTGTCGGTAGAGCGTGAATGTTTGTCAGTTCCGTCAAGTAAACTACATGTGATCGTAGCGCGGCGTTACTGGATATAGCATATCATTTTCGGTAAAGTACGTAATGTAATGGCAGTTCCATTAAATTAACCCCATACGACCATAGTATTACTTGTATGTATAATATGAATTTGCACATGCATTTAATTAAAATATTTAATTAAAATATTTTTATATGTGACTTATTGTTAATTAAATGTAAAATATTCATATGTATAATTAATTGTATTTATTTATATTTATATAGCAATTGTATAGTATTTGTAAATATAATAATTGAGAATGTGTCATGCATGTGGTAATTAGCATGGTGATTATTGTTTTGTAATTAATCTGTCAATTAGAAGCATGAAATCGTATTGCACACTTTGTATTGATACTATTATAAGATTTCTTGCACGAGTTAATGCAAAAGTAATATTTATATATGCAATAGTAGGGGAGACCGGGGCTAGACCGTTAGTTTTTTTTCGGTGCCGATTTTTAACAACAAAATAAATAATTGTAGTTAAAAGTGGTATACCACTGTAAAGAGTGAACCTTTAGCTACAAAATTTATACAGGAAATTTTTATCTACGTCGCTTTGTTTAACCGGTATAGAGCAAAAACGACAACGGTGCAAAAATTGAAATCTCAAAAATGCCGGGGTTTAACCGTTACACTGCATTTTCAATACATATACGTACATCTAATCCTGAAAAATGATAGGATACATCTTAATAATTGTTTTTTAAGAGAAAAATATAAAAATTTATTTAAAATTTTTATGCGAAACGTTATTAAAAAATAGTTACGAGGGTTCCTCTTTCCGCAGAAGTCACTCGCCCGACTTGTTTCACTCCTCGACGTCCGATGACTCTATTCGGTGTCTGAATGGTTGTAATTCCCGTCTCATCCATATTCCATATGCAGTGAGCCTGGAAATGCCCGGAAATGCCTTGGAAATGCACCCGGACTGCTTACTGACGGATTAACCCCAAACACAAGTTTCAGGTTTGATCGCCCACGAAATATTAGACATCAACGATAATGAAAAAACTACACTGGATTCGTGTTCAGCATGCATTACTCTTTATAATCACGTACCTCGAGATTTGGAGAGCAAATATTATAGCAGATATTACAAAATTTCCACGCGCAGAAAATGTAACTTTCACCTTCCGAAAACACGTTTGCCCTCCTAAAAATCATAACACGGCAGGTAATCTGCCGAAACTCCGTTGGTCACATGGGTACCATAAGCAGCGTTTACAATGTTAATAGCGAGTTCGCACAATATACAGGTTCCGAGATATTTGATTTGGCGGATTTACCCCGTTAGCGGTCTAGCCCCGGTCTCCCCTACTAGGCAACATTTATTTATGAAATAATTGGTAGTGATAATTTCCTATTTTTTGCCGCGATTATATTGCTTGTAGTTGTTATTTTTTTTTTTTAGATTAAAAACGTGACATTATGTAGTAAATATTGTGATCGTGATGATTATATTAGATTATATGCATGAGAGTTAGTTGAAATACTTGGTAGTCGACAGTAATTGCGATAATTTTTTTATCCGCACTATTACTGTTTATAGTTGTATGACGAGAAACCCAAAACTGCACGAATTAATTTAAATGTATAGTAATTGTGGCAGTGATTGCAATCATTTTCTTTTTAGCCGCAATCACTGCAATTGTTCTGCAAATTAGAAACGCGAAGGCTGTAGTGTAGTGATTGTTATAGACTTATAAGATTATTTGCATAAATTACTTAAAATATTAATTACGTTTATATGCACGAATTAATTTCACGTCGTATTTATGTATACGTAATAATTGTTGCAGTGATCGCGATTATTTTGATTTTAGCCGCGATCACTGTTTATAATTGCGTCGTAAATTAGAAACGCGATATTGACGTAGTTGATGTTGCGATTGTTATATTAATGGATTATATGCATGAATAAATTTAAATAATCCGTATTTTTATATACGTATATTATATAGTAATAGAATATTTATTTATGTGATTATTGGCATGCAGTATTTATAATGCAATGATATCGCAAGTATTTATGATGTAGTAATTAAAAATTATTGTTTTACATTAGCTGTGATCCACTGCTTCGTTATAGTTATTTTATATCTAAATCGTTGCACTTAATGCTATGGTGGCTACAGTTGTAAGAATCACTTGTCTTGCATCCAAATATTTAAATAATGAATATTTGCGAAGTTATAAAGTATAAGTAATCATAATATTATGTGTACGATGCTTTTGACACTTAAGGCCTCTAAACATAACTTGATTTAAAAGTCTGTGAAATATTGAAGGTCTGCTGCGCATCTAATGAAAAGTCCACCATTGAGCGTAGATATAATAATCGTATACAATTATATGCACGAACGCGTTATGGAATAAAGTGCGTTCTATCTCATATTCTGTGTTTCGCGTACCGTGTCGGGAGAATTCGCAGTTTCTTTCGTTTCTTCGGAAGTGCGTGACAAATATCAAAGTTCGTTCGGTAGTGCGCGTAATTAAGTACGTTTGATAAGTGTCCGGTGTTCGTCGTTTCCTTGAGTTGACTGTTTGCAAAGCAAAATTTGCAATGGATGGAGCAAACTACGATAGCTAGTGAGTAAAATTAACTGCTCGTTATTTAAATACACACACAATTGTTGATAACACATATACCCTTGATTGCGATTATTTATTGTAAATAAACAATTTATGTATTATAGAAGAGAAGCGTTTTTATTAAATTTTTATTAAAATATTTAATTGCAATAATAAAGCAAGATAATAATTAATTAGAGAAATAAATTAAATAATTTTTTATTTACGTTTTCTGAATTTCGGACAATAATGGATTTCTAATTTTAGATTTTTTTCTAATTATCTTTAAATATCTGTTAGTTTAATGAAAATTCAATAACAAAAAAATAACTGACTTGAGTAACTAAACCGATAACAAATAAAATATATACCGCGCTATTATTTACTCATTTACCATATCATTATATTATTCTCTTATTAATAAATACTTAATCTTGATGCACGCTGTAAGAGCTTTCTCAATTTTTTTGATTGAGATAAATACTTGAAATAGGAATAATTTTATCTGTCCCTTTTTTCTTTATAAATACAAGCTGATTATTGTATTATAATAACATATCAAAATAATGTTTAGTTATTTAGTTGATATATATTTTTTTATAAATTAAAAATATATAACAAGATTGAATAAGAGATAATTTATTAATAATATCCGTGAACTTTACAGTTTGTAAAAGATTTCTTTTTTTACTTTGTATTATTCAAGTATTTGTAAGTATTTGCAATCGATGGACCGTAAAATTATATTTACATTGCACGGAAAAAAATGATATGATGCACACAACCAGAAAAATTTAGTTGTAAGCAACCTAGCTGCATCACCTAGTTATCTTTGAGTAACAATTATGTGTATGGTTGATGTGACTTATTTACTTTTATATGTCAACTACATGAATGTAGTTGCGCGGAATTTGGTTGCCACAACCAGAACTTGGATGGACTATCTATCCGTATAGTTGCGTCAATCGGGATGAGGCAGCGATGTCAGAAAACAAAAGCGACTCGCTATGCCCCGCGCATACATTTTCTAGCGCGTAGTGAGTCATGAGTCGCGTTTCTCTGCACGCGTTGCAACGTGTTTATAGAGCGCATTATCTAGTATCGCTGATACAAAGACTGGTGAATATAAGTGAAATAAGTACGGTGAAAAGTGTCAAATATAAGTGCAAGAGTGTATACATATCGTGCTGACTGAGGAGTTCGTCGGGTCAACTTATTTATCAGTTTCTATCATTTTCTATTTCGTCCTTATGGATGAGCGTTGCAAAATTGCGTTGCAACGTATGAAACTGTCGTACCTTATTGGATTATTTGAAGGTATGTATGATTAAAGGTCGATTCAGACATAACCGTGCCATACCCGTACCGTATCCGTACCGTGCACGGACAGAAAAATTAGACAAGGATTTCTATTGTCTCCATCCTTGTCTAATTTTTCTGTCCGTGCACGGTACGGATACGGTACGGGTATGGCACGGTTATGTCTAAACCGACTTTTAATCATACATACCTTCAAATAATCCAATAAGGTACGACAGTTTCATATTTACATAACCATATCGTATTTACAATATGGTTGTAGTTAAGGTGTGATAGGGATTTATACTTTTATACTACATCAAGACATATTATCTAAGCCAACCAAATGGTGTAGTTGCCATAACAATATTTGTAGTTGAAGTATCAAGAAATATCAAGAAAATAGGTTGGTTGCAGCAACCAGGTATCGTCACTGCTGCAACAATAGTCACTCAACAATTGCTCTGTGACTGCAGCAAACACATAACTGGTTGTTCCGTATTTTACTATTGAATCTGGTTGGCACAACCAGATTTATGTGTGAGTCAACCATACTGTTTTTTCCGTGTGGAATTACGTAAAAGTTAGGAAGCTTTGTGCTTTGAAAAAACTAGTTTATAAATATTAATCAGGTGTACACGCAATGATAATTTGCTGATAATAATGGTCATTATTAGCATTAGAAATAAAAATAAGTGATTGTTTAAAACAAGAACAAAAATATATAATACTGTATGAAAAATGAGAATAACGCAATTAAATTTTGTTTCTTTACATAGCGATTGCTGCAGAAACCTAACAACGACTTTATCGTCTAACAACAAGAATTGGACAATAATATGGCTAGCAAATACCGCCAAGGTTTGAACAATTATTCAAAAGGTAAGTTTTTAGAAATTACTATTATGTAAAGACCTCGAAATTTAAAGGAACAGAACAGTTTTTGATATAATATTTTTACGCATTATTGCTGTTTTTACACACATAAAAAATGATGGCATATTACTATATGAATATCACAAGATGCAAGTGAAATTAAACTTTAGAATGAAAATGCATGAAAATTGTTCCATTTAGAGAGAAGTTTTCAATACTATTCCTTGAAGCTACGACAGAAATTTTTTCTCTTCACTTGTATAATACGTATAATAATGTGAATATTTATTTAATATTTTATAATTTATGCACTCACTTTACAATTTGCATAAATTTGTTATATAAGTTTATACATTGTGTACATTCTAATTACGTAACTACGTAAATATCTGCAAACCATTACCTACAGCTTAACAACTCCATAACTCAATATAAAAATATTTTCATAAATATTATTAATCTTATTAATTAATCGAATAAAAAGATCACATATACATACATTATAAACTTTATGTATTTAATGTTTTTCTTTTGGAGATAATTAATGTGTGTACTCTTCTCGTAATGGCGGCAAATGCGTTGAGCTTATATTATGTTACATACGTCTTGGATTCTTATTCTTAGAACTTTATTACTTCAGTCTAAAATAAGACTTATCTTGTTGAAGAATGTACTTTAATTATGAAAACAATTATAGAGGAAAAACTGCTTGCACAAAAGCAACATATATATAGGTTTTAATATAGATTTTCTAAGAACGGTCTTTATGCAATCCGTGCGCATGTCTTTACTTTATAGAAAAAAATCTTTTAATATTATTAATAAAAGTTATATTAAATTTTGCATTGCTTTGAACATGCCTTGTATGAATAGAAATCGTAAAAGTTATCTCTTGTTTTTCTTGCCTAAAACAATTAACAATAGCGCCTTGTATGTAAAATCTTCTTATTATCACACGTTATATCTTCAAATATCCTGAACATTCCTATCAGCTCTTTTATTTATTACATAGATGAAAATTTTAAAAGATTTTTGTGCTTAAGATTCTTTCTTAAATAAAATATTTCAAAAACATTTTTTTCACATTTTTTAATATCTAAAGTTTGAAAAAGCTTTTACGCAATATGCATCTCTAATCATTATTTGTAATATGTTGTGAATAGAAATGTGATCACTTGATTTGTTCATAGTCTATTAAATGCAATTATTATAATTCCAGAATTAAATTAAGTATCGAATAATTTATAAATTATATTTAATATTAATAAATTATATTTGATTTAAAAAATATGTGCAAGACAAATGTTATCTCTCAAGTAGTCACGAGCGTCAAGTTAAGGATATAAAGCGTTTTTGTCGCGCTCATTATATATATATATGTCTCTCATTTTTTTTCAATTCAGTGATTAACTCATTCTTGCACGATGTCATCTATTTAACATCATCAGCTAGACTACATCGGATGCGTGGGGAGGGGGGAGGGGGGCAAGTGCAAAACAAAGCAGGATCGTTCGTCTTTCGCGATATTTTTCAAATTTCTTCTTAAAATACCGAAATACCCGTCGAATCCAGAAAGGAGAAAAGGCGGATCGATAGACGTACGCAACGAGCGTCGTCGAGTGAGTCAGATTTCCAGGGAGTCCTGGCCATTGTTGAGTACAAATATATACACACATACACATACACATATATGTGGCGAATACGGGCATTCGTATATACACACATAATGAACATACTTGTAGTGCGGTAGCGCAAAGGCGGAGCGCGCGCGGCATCAACGTTGCGGGATGCGCGTCGCGAACGGCCGAGAACGTGTCATGTGCGCGCACCGCAAAGTGAGCAGCTTGGCACTTGCAGTTGCAGGCTTTAGGCTTGAATAAGGGGAGGAGCCTCGTGCATTGCCTCGCGCGCAATTATCCCCATTCTCTCCTTTGCGGCTTCCATTCCTGCTCCGCGCGCGGTTTCTCGTCCCCCGTATCCTGTCTATATCGCATATATCGGGGCCGCCTGGCCGCGACGCCATCTTGGTCGCGTGCACTCGTTCGTTTTCTCGGCTCTTTTTTAAAGGCCTTTTCCACCGAACCCGCAGCTTTCGCAGCCCGTACGGGGGTCGCCAGGGTCGCCCGGATCGCCGTTACCAACGATACGCGCGCTAGGCATCCCTCGAACGGAGAACACCGAAGAGGTGCTGCTCGACGAGATATAGGTAGCTCCTGACGCCGATATAGCTCCAGTTTCCAGCATAGTTACTATCGGGCAAAACTCGCCAGACGATATCTTTGCACTCTGAATACTATTTCTTCAGAGGAATGTCGAATCCATTTCAAATCTATATAAATTCCTGCAAAATTTCTTTTACCTAGTCACAGTTCGGTAGAAGTCGGTCGTTACGTTTTCAGATAGATAATCCCGGACAGCACCGATATCCTATGGATATCCATATAACGTCCATGGACAGTCCGGACGTGAAATGGACATAAATTGATATCCACTGAATATCGTCTGCTGTCTGGGATTTCTTTCGCGACGTCAAGTATCATGTAAATTAACATAGCGCGCTTATTACATGTTGCAAATTAGCAACTTGAATATTCAATGGTATATCGATTGCATATTGATTTCTCAATGCTACGTCCATTATTGCGCTGTTTGCATCGGTTTTCTTGCAAATATATTATCCGTCGCGTTCGTGAATTTTTCGAGGATGACCCTCTCACCGACGCGCAAAACGCAAATAACGCGCTTACACCGATATACCGCCTCGCGAATGCGTTATTTTAATGCAAAACGCGGAGATACAGGCTCGAAGATACTAACACGCGAGGAAACGAAATATTGTAATTTTCCCGCGAGTCTGTAATTGCCGGTATTTATTGCGCCCGTGATGGATTATCGTCGTCGTCATTATCCAGTCGATGAGACGTTACAACATCAACATCGATAATCGTAGACGCGAGAGATTAAACAGATCGGCAGATTTTACCGTTACGACACTGTCGTTTAGGAGAAATGAAAGCCGGTAATAAAGCCACGACGGTTATATAGCGCATAAAAGCGTGTGTTGTCCGACGGTGACGAACGAATATGCCGATATTTCGTGCGCGGAATATATATCGTGCGACCGATAAAATTTTTCAACAGTACACCCCCGGCACACAGTACGTGGGAATATGCAGTTGTTACGTTTTCCCCGTTATCGATATTCGAAAGCGGTATTAAACGGGCTGACAGTTATCGATACCGCGGATCGGCCCGGCCGGCTATAGCCGTGCATTATTAAGCATTGTTAACTTTATACACTTGTGACATATACGCCGCGGATATTATCACGATTTAAGCACGCGGGGGTATGCCGCGGCTAACTATCGCGCACGTGCATTTAACATTAAATTGCTGAGTATATAGTACGTGCGCGCGCGCGGGCGCGCGCGGGAAGCCGGGCTTCGCGTTGGAGCTCTGTGCGGTTTAGACACCAGCTATCTTGATTCGCGATATGAAAAAAATGAACCTCTTTTATGTATCGGCGGCGAAGCTAAATAAAAAAAAATAGGCGACACAGAGTTTCCGAGATGTTAATCCGTTCTCGCGCGCAACCTTCCAACTCGTAAATTGCGGTCGCCGCATTGTATATATGTACGGGCATATACGCCGAGTTCGTTCGGTAATCGGAGAAATACATGAAAAATGCGTCCACATGGCGACGTCATCGGTCGCATACATGTTTGCTGATAACGTGAATTATTGGAAAAATACATGCCGACTCGGATACGTGTCCGCCTTTTAACCGATCCGTATCGTTTTTCAAATAATGTGCAAATAATCTATCTATATATATAAAATAGAATGTCTGTATGTATGTATGTATGTATGTATGTTCTTTATACACTCTTAAACTATTCGACCGAATTTTTACCAAAAGTATATAAAATAGGGGTGGAATTTTCCGGGGAGTGCTATAGAGTGTATAGTTTTTAAAATATAAAAAGTTCTATCAAATAATTTTGTTAAATAAATTTTACAATAATGTAGGTACTTCTTAAAAATTTGATTATTGATATAAAAATAATGATTACATTATTTTCAAGCAAGCAGTTGCTGAAAACGTCTAAACTGGTATTTCGACTTAACTTAGAAAGAATTTTTACATGCTTCGTAAATCTTGTGAATATTATTTGTGAGTACGATGGATGTGTAGTACTTATCTGATACATTTTAATATAAAACGTTTTGATAAAGTTTCACATTACGTTCCAATCTTTGAGCATACATTTAACTCAAGTTTAATTACAGAGAATAGAAGAACGGTTATATTTTAATACAACTCGCAGCAGGGCTTGTTATTTTATATTCGCACATGTTTTTTATGTAGATTTTTATAGTACGCACACATGCACGTGAAAAAATAAATACCTTTATAGTAAATGTTACAAGAGATTTCCGACAAAGACGCAAACTTAAAAAGATGTATGAATTGTAAGTAAAAAATTTAAAAGATTTTGGAAAAGATATAAAATCTTCTAATTTTCCAGACTTCTTTAAATCTTTTTAGAAATCTTGTAAGAAAAGCAATACAAATCCTTAATAAAACTGAGTTTTTACTAATCTGATAGGCAAGAGTACATATGACTGAATATTCATTACGCATATTATAGATTTGTGATAATTCATCTACACGTGTTTTTGTGCACGTGATCCGCGCACATTAATTTTGCAAAATTTGTATCTGAATTTACAACGAATACGCATCTGTGTACTCATCATAAAAAAATTTAAATTTAAGCTATTAAAGAAATAAATATAATTAACGAGTTGATTTTTGATAAGAAGAAAGTAATATGAACAGATAACAAAGAATTGCTATTTTTAGTATAAAACACTTTCTGTCAAATTAACACGATCTCTGGGACTTCGAATTTGTTCTTTCCGCGATCAACTTTACGCGCTTAGTATTATTACAAGTAATTGTCATTTCAGCATGGCGGACTATAATTGGCCATCTCTTAATGCCGGTTTACGAGATAAAGTAACGACTTGCCGACAAATGCGGTAATAGGATAAATTACATTAACTTTGTATCGCGCGTGCGCGAACCTTTGTACTATCGCTTCGGAACACTCCATTATTTTTTTTAGCGTGACTTATTGTTAGAGATTATTTATATATTTTTGTTTTTAATGTATACACATTGCTTTTTCATACCAAATAATTTAGATTATAAAATAGCACACAAAAGTAGATACAGTCACTTACCAAGCAGTAACAAAAGCGGTTTTAATATAATAATCAACAGAGGCACTCTTTGCTGCATTCTTTTATAGTATAGTTTTCTCATTAATTGTTAATAAATTGAAAATTTTCTTAGTTAGTTACGTACTTTATCTGTATTATTATAACATTACGATATTTAAATAATATTAATAATTATATTTAAAAAATTAGAATTATCTGCAAAGAGCACAACATAAAAATTTACGAATAAAATTTACTTACGTATCACTCTTCCCTTGGTTGCATTAATGATAAGATTTCTTGAGATGGTCCTTAGTTTTCAGCTGCAAAAGCGGAAATGAACGATTTTAACACAGCCGTATCTTCATCAGAAGGCCACGTTGAAATTTTTCACACGATGCCTTTTTTCATGTACCGACACTTGATTCTAATTATCTCATATAGTATGTGCGTAATTATAGTATGCCTTCGTAAATTGCAGGATGTCTTGGAAAAAAAAGCGATTCGTACAAATATATTCTTCGAGTTTTTAATAAAAAATGATAATCAAGATGACGTATAAAACACAAGAATTTCAAGTGTAATAGAAAATCAGTTTTTATTCTATACATTTTCCTTATTATCGCGTTAGCAATGCAGAGAGATATTCGATTGTTGCCTACTGACAGTCGCGGTAGTGAAATCGCGATGAAAAATACAACGTGGCGTGGATCTCCCAGACAATTATGGTCTCCTTATGAAATGTTTCGTATATGAAAGATGCCGGACATACCCATACATACGCACGGCTATGCATTTCGAGGCGTCATGCTTACGTGATCAACATTTTCTTAATAACGCGCGCGCGCGCGCGTTACTTTATGTAATGTAAATCTCGCGGTTATTTCAAATGACTGTTAATACCGTCAGGCACCGTATAATTATAGGTATGCCTAGACATATATGAAACTATAATAAAGCTAAATTTCTCTGCGATTGTATATGGCCTATTTCCGTCATGTATAAATTCATATATTTTATACGAATAAAATTTCTTAAAAATTGAGACTATTAAAATACAATAAAATTCAAGATAGAAATAAAAACGGTGAAACTTTTCAAGGCACTGCGTAGATACTTTCGAAGCGATCCGCAATTAACATGAAATCGTGACGAGAGATTATAACGATATCATTAAGCGGTGTAAAATTGTCAGCGATTTGTTGTTTTCTAATTTTATATACTAGGCATCCCGTGTTTATAATTAAAACAGAACTCATCGTGACACCGAACTTCCGTATTTTTCAAGAAATAATTTGAGTCATTAGTGACTGGTTTGATAAACACCTCTGAAGGATTTCGTGCAGACCATGTGATTGATGCATATTCAGTAGAAAGAGATGACTGACCGGTACATGATACCTGTTGATTTCTGACGTTAATTCCCGTTGCCAACTTGTCATCATACAGGTAGTTGAACTCCTTGACGACGGAGGCTGTCTGGTCACGCAGGTTACGTTTTATTGTACACGACAGTTCTGGATGGATCTCTCACCGTGCGGCGTGAACTCGTGCAGTCCTCGCTCTATCATTTTGACGTACTTCAGATATAAATGTTGAAAAGGCGCTTGTTTATTTGATATTAATAATTATAAATATTGCTCTGACTTGATTATGCATTTTTATAAAGATGTTTAACTCTTCATTAGCATTAGCAACAGTCGTAGAAATGATAATAATCTTTTATTATAATTTTGCACTTGTTGCTTCACTACATTTTAATTGTTGCAAGACATTTAGGCAAAATATGTAAAATAATAGAAGACGTAAATGTATAAAGAAATTATTGGATAATTAACATTTCTATGAATACACCAAAATTGTATTATTATAATTTCGCGCGTGGGATTTAATAAAGTAATTATACTTTACATAATGCGCAATAATAATAACAATTAATTTAATATAACAATTTTTGATACAATGAAAGAGCGTAAAAAGGAATTATGTAAATTATGTGTCATGAGTTGTTGACTAACTGTGAAATATTATAATAAGGTGACTTAAAAATAAGAACTTTCTTGTAAATACGATGTCTCGGTTACGTTTCCGCAGCGCCGGAGATTGTTACATAAATGGCATTTTTCATCATTGGCACAGTACAAGAAATATACAAGTAACGTGAAAGCAAAAGCTAGTTGTGTAATTTCCATGGTTTTTCTCTTTCCACATATATATGTTTTAATTTCGATCAATGGCACAACACACAGAAGTCTTAAAATATTTAAAATCTTCTAACAAAGCAACAAGAACAAAACTGTAGTAAATGATTATTGTTTTTGCGATTATTTTATTAAGTTAATGAAGAATTTGACAACTTGTTTAAAGAAATGTGTAATTAATGTAGAGCAATACTGATATTTAATATTAATCAATTTAATTTTTCTAAACTCTATATCCATTAAAAGAATGAAGTCTCTATATTCATTAAAAGAAAGATTAAAATGTATGAAAAATATAATATTTAACATATTTACTACATATATATTCACAAAACAGTCAACCAGAGAGTATTAGATTTATTTTATACGGCATTATGCGCGTAGTGCATTCTACGCTTAGCTTTTTTTTCCTTTCCTTCCTTACAAGACTACACACAACGTGCAATAAGTAGAGCCAAAAAACAGTTATTTCAGCAGGGAATAATGCGACTTTTGTGTAATAGTTGTTTCTACTGCGGATATGTACAACTGTCGTTACATTCGATTATCCGGTACCCCGGCGAGAAGTAGAATGGCGAACGGTCTGTAGGCAGGACAGGCGTTGCCTGTGAGACTTTCCTCGAATAAGTGGCTAACCTAATTATCGGTAGGTAATTTGGCGTTGGGCGATGATGGCGATCGCGTGTAGGGATATTTTCGCCCCGAAACAAAACCCAAAAAGGAAAGTAGATCCGAGTAATTTCAGAGTAATTGCTCGTCCATCGGGCCTAGAAGCGGCGTTCCTTCGGCGATCTATCGACCATTCCTCCACGTTGAGAGAGAAATAAGCGTATTCCTTCTGGGTAGCGTGAGGCCCATCCCAGCTACCGACATCCACGGACTGGAATAATTTTCGACGGCGGTGGCGGCGGCGGCTGACGATCCTAAACGTCAAGTCGAGGAGAGCGCGTCCTGATCTGTTGACCGCCGCCGCTGCCGCTGCCGCCGCCGCCGCCGCCGCCGCCGCCGCCGCCGCCATGTTTTATTCATCGAAAAACCAGGGAAAATAACTGGCGTTAACCCAGGTAAAGACGATTTGGTCGAGCGGTCGGTGATGCAATTTAAATATGATCCTGTCCGATGGTCACTGTTATTTTCTCAGGGTGCAAATCGCTTTTAATATTCTGGAAATCGCCGGGTAGTCAGAGTGATTGCACGCGCAATTTTGTATTTCTGCAAAGTATGTAGCTCGCGAAGTAGTAACTTCAAGTTTATGTCGTCCGTAAAAAGGAAGACAATCTTATCATCTTTCATCTTCTAAGACAAATGACGGAATAAAGATGTTAAAAGAGTGAGAGTTTTGGTCTATAGACTTTATAAAGTAGTTTAATAATTTGTTCGAAGTAAATTATAATTTTTAGGCTCGCTTTTTGCATTTATTATAAATCTATAAAATTCGCTACATGCATGCATTGATTAAAAAATGCGGAAATATAAAAATAGATGTTATATATTGCAAATTTTTTTGGACATATTAAAGGATTATTTAATAAGTTTATGAATGACTCCACTATTAAAATTGTATTATAGTTGGGAGACTAACCCATCACGTCATCCTAGATTTTTTTAAATATTGCAATATCTTAATTGTAACGTAAATTATTATATCGGCAATGAGATCATAATGATGAAAACGAACGGATGTCACATTTATGGCTTATGCTCTTATATTTTAAGTGTTTAATTATGGTAGGAATAGGTGCATATCACGCAATAGCTCGTTTCGTTTCGAACGTGACTTTAATCGTATCACACATTAATTACTTACTTATTCGCCCTACATTTGAAAAGTTATCCGTCATCTTGCATATTGTAACGTATATTTAACTATAGTTCCTACGGATTTTATATAACTTGGTTTGAGGTTTATACCATATTGGGATGGGAAAATATGCTCTATATTTACTAATCAAAGAAAACTCCCAAAAAGTTTGGTAAAATTGCTGAACATTCTTCAATTATTATTTGAAATTTTGTACAATACTTTTATATGAAACATTTGTATGCTTCTCTTATTGATTCCTTAAACAGTTATTGCCGAAGAATAAAATTAAAATATATAACGAAACAGAAATGATATAGGGTGTTTCCTAAGTAAGTACACAAACTTGAAGAAAATATTCGTTGGCTTATTTTAGGAAGAGAAGGTTCTATAAACATGTGTCTCTAATAACTGCTTTGTTTTCAAAATAGTCAAAAATTTTTAGATGCGCCTCTGGTGCATCTAAAAATGTTTTATCGGTACTGGAATATGGTTTTTAATACTATATATGTACGCACGCCAAAATTTGAATAAAATATCTCTAAGCGTTTTCCAGATTTTCGAAGTTTTCATATTCTTTCTCTCAACTTTAACACCCTGTATTTTGAAAACAAAGCAGTTTAGGACACATGTTTATAGGACCCTTTCTTTTTAAAATAAGCCAGGGAATATCCCCTTCAAGTTTGTGTACTTACTTAGGAAACACCCAACTGTGAATATCAACGAAAAAACAGTCTTCTAATTCCTTGGCAATACGAATTCGAGATTAGATTATTTCAAGATTAGATTACTTATTTGCTAACCCGAATAAATAATAGTACTGTGTTTCATGAAAACGTGCAACTATGCAAAGATATCAACTTGTGAAATTTTATTATTATGTATTATAAGTTTCTAACGGACGTACATCGAAAATAAATATTTAGATAAATATACATGTTGATGCTCACAAGTGCATACAAATTTTCAAACCGAATCCGCGTAGCTTGCGTGTGCAAACGCATGATATACATAACTCTGAAGACTGAATCTTTGAGAACTAGGGCAGCATGACATCCGTGACACCAGTCATTAAACGTTGCAGCAGTTTCCAGCTATTAAAAGAACTCAGTTGATAATTAGAGAATTAATGATAATTATTAACACGGGTACATGAGTACGGACAGTCCTATGTGAGTTTTCTCAGACAAAGAATCGAAGACTTTCTTGTTATGTCATACATATGCGAAAAAAAATATAGTGACGACACTTCATGTTGTGCCGTAAACAATCGCATCCTGAATAGAAGAAACATTATACGACGACATGTACATATTTTCTTTAATATATGTATAATTTTGCTTTTATTTTTTATACACCTTGAAATTTAGGGAGAGAGTGATGATGGAATATTCTTCATAAGAAAAATTAATCTTTATTTTAGTTTCTAATAATATTATTATTAATTAAGCTCAACTTTGTTTATTACTAACTTTAACAAATATATTTATTAATTGTTTATCAGATAAACAAAATGTGATTGTTTAAATATAAGTTTGTATTAATGTGCGCTTGATTGCTTTGATAACACAGGCACACACAAAAAAAAGTGTCTTGGCCGAGACACTACACTAGTGTATTCCCATGTACTTTTTCCCGCTGAATCCGAATCCGAAGTCAGAATTGTCAGATTGGCTAAAATTTATGAGATAACCACAAAAAAACAATTTTTTTTTGCCTTTAATTCGTGTTTTTGAGCATTTTTTTGTGGTTATCTCATAAATTTTAGCCAATCTGACTTCGGATTCGGATTCAGCGGGAAAAAGTACATGGGAATACACTAGTGTAGTGTCTTGGCCAAGACACTTTTTTTTTTGTGTGCCTGTGTAATTAAATAAAATTTTGGACGACACAAGTAACAGTCTTGGAAGTATCCGACGGCATTTGGCCGTCGGATTCGGAGCATTCGACATAATATAAAAATAATTTTTCTACATTTATATAAATAGCAAGTCTATTGAGAGCTTCGTTAAAAGCTGTAAAACTTTTGTGTAATTATTTGTCATTATTATTCGATTTTAATAAGATTCGAGTTACATTTTTGTACATTCTAGAATATATTCTTTCGTCATGAAAAAGAATCGCGATGTGTTCAATAAAATTCTATAATAAGATATAATGATAAAGTTCTACAAAACAGAATGTCTTGAGTAAAACGCCATAAAGAGCATTAAATCTTTGCATAGAAGTTAGAATGTTAAAAGAAGATGTGAAAGAGCCATTTACATCTTAGAGAATCGTACAATTAATATTCCTATCCTATGATATGCACAATGTAATAGTGCAAGAAATGTAAAACGTCGATATTTTATAAATTCTACTACTACTACTTCGCATGGGGAATTTTCCGCATCCCTCTTCCATGACGGCACTCATCGATAAGTCATCAGGATAGCGTGTATATCATCCATAATGCACGATATTTGCTTTGCACATATTTAAGTTTGCACATTTAGAATATAGATAGGGAATGTTTAAAAGATTAGCAGGTATAAACGCGAGATACATTTTCTAAATAATTTTTTTTTATATATTAATTTTATTATAATTTTTATCATTAGTTTGTGGCATTAAAAAGATGTATTGATATCAGGCAACTCTTTTTCAATATTACATGATATGACATTTTCGTTGTAAATTAATGATTTAACAATAAAAAATAATTCTAATAATACTATAATACTTCAATTTGTATGTTGTGAAAAATAATGTTTCTTAAGAGAAAGCGTACAAATGAATCAACATGAAATAATCAAGTTTCGAAAGATATTGTATTGATTTTTACACTGCTGCGCATGTTTATAAAACGTGTCATTATTTATTTCAATTATTAAGTTAATTTATCTTCTAAAAGATTACATACTATTTGTATTTAATTATTTATCACATTTATATACACGATTTGTATTCCTCCGTAGAACAATCGAACGTTTATTCTCTTTGATGTGAGCAAACCGAGTTAGCTCCTTTTCTAAACTATCTAGAAAATAATCTAATCTACTCTGTAAGAAGAGTATATACCGGTTGAAAGACATTTACATATTTTATGTAAATGTACATCGATTGCCGGCTTTGTTCAAAACAAAATTTTGAATAGACTTTAATAATGATATTATATATACGTATTTAAAACTATGTTTCTTTATAATTCCAAACAGAACAATACATTTTGAAAATTATACGTATCGATATGTTTAGCCTTGTCACAGGCAATCTTTAATAAGACGGTTGCCCTCAATTTATTGCTTTTTCATGTAAGTGAGGGAGATTTAGCTAACTAATGCAAATTTTTTTGTATGATTCCTTTGCCCATACTCGCTTTACGTCGGCTAATATCGCGTGCTTCAACGTGCATGCGCTCCGAGATAACGCTATCAATGAGCTACATTGCGGTACTGCCATTGATATCATAGAAATTAATAGGTGCCACAATGGAATCCATTGAAGGAGATTGCGTTCCAGAAAATAGCGTCAAAAATGGTTTTTATGCAAATTTATGGAAATATATTCTAATATAACTAAATGTGCCACATATTTCGCTTTCGTTTGAAATTTTCAATGTCACAAAAACGCTTTCATCTATATTGACATGAAACCGTTCTAATTAAGTAATAAAGAAGGAACATTAATTTGATTATTAATAAATATTTCCTAATTAATTTGTTAGTTTAAATGATAGTTTATAGCTGTAGAGTATTTAACAAATTTTGATCTGCTAGATCAGATTTAATAATTAAAGTAATAAATATTTCATATTCTTATCTTTTCTCGGTCATTATACAAAGCAGTAACACCGGGTACACCGCGTAATAATATTTTTTTATATTCGAAATAATAAGAAAGAAAGAAAGAAAGCGAGAGAAAAAACAATTAGATGTAGGATTTGATCAAAGAGCTCTTGTTAATTTTCACGTCTTTTTTTCCTGATGGCAATGCCGATGAATTAGATATTATATTTAAATGGAGTAATAGATAAAATCACCGTGTACTTTACACGATGACCTTGTTTCGCTCGCAGATTCTTCATCTCGGGTATAACTCATTATACTTGCCGCCAATTTATTCATTATCGCACCTCCGCTCCGCAATTCCTCTGCTTCGCCGCATCGGTTGTAGCTCAAGAACGGCGCCATTGCTGTTCTTCTTATGTGCACGACACATAAATCCTATTGCTAAGTCATATAACACAGACCGACAATGCATAAAATGTTTTTACGCCTTTGTGTGTGTCTTGCACTTAACGATGGATTATTCTTTAATAAAAATTAGTCAATAAATATTCTTAAACGAAACATACAAATGTCGCAGCTGATTTCAGAAACAAAAGTATATATAGAATATTGAAATGTTTTTGTATGTAACATTACGATACGATTGTCAACAAATTTTCAGTTTGGACAAATAATATTTTTTGAAACAATAATTGAAACATTAGTCTGATTTAATTTACAGTTTTATAAATTATTCGTTTATAGTATCAATTAATTATCATTAAATTATACGAACACACGCAAAACTTTTTATTAAATTTTTTTAGCTATAGAATATTGTTTTTAGAAGAACATATTCAGAGTGTTCGTAGAGGTGTTCTCTGGAATTATACGTTACTAGAACAAACGTCTTGACTTGTCCAATGAGCTTTGATGTTAAGATAAAAATTTTTCTAAGGAATTTTTACGTTGAAAAGTTAACGTATACTTCCTACACGTAAATTCGGGCAATTTTCGATCTGCCTGGATATATGTATACGTTCGCAGCCTCGGATCGGTACCGCAGCCGCTACATTGAAAGCGATTTCCTTGTCAAGATGAAGCGACGGGTCGGACGAAAATCCGAAGCCTTAATAAGCGCCGTGGGCGCACTCCGGCTCTCTTACATCGAGACACTACGTCGGCACTACGCTTTATTGGGCCTCCCCGAAATACAAAACAATCGACCGCGACCGACGGAGTTCCCTTGAAGGAAGCAGAGGCGGCATTATAACGTCCCGACTCCTTTATATCGTGAAATTGGGCTGTTAAAGAATTACGCCGAATCCCGTGGTCCCATTCCGCGTAATCATTCCGTAGAAACGCTTCTTTCAGATCAAGTTCTGTGCCATTTCGTTTCTCCTAGTCCCCTTTGATCGACACGTCGCTTTTAAAACACCGGCACCGCTTTCTTTGTGACATTGTCATGAAAAGGAAATAGATTGAAACAATAGGATTGAGAGACTATCGTATTTAATACATCAATACAATACCGTAACTTCTATATACGATATACTATAATATAGTATTTTATTTTAATTAAAACCGGAAAGTCTATAATACGAAAATCTTGATCAAAATAGTTTTCGAGTGCAAATGAGTTTGATCAACCGTATCGCGGAGAAGTTTGCACGCTCAGATTCGTAATTTACACGCATATCAATTTATCATCCGATTTGTTGAATTAAAAATGAATTTAATATTGTATATACTTATTATTTCTTTTTCAGCTTTCCATGTCTTTAGAAATTATATGATTTTAATAAATCAGATAAGTGAGATTAGGTTGTTATTTTTGGTGATTTATATATTGAATTTATTTATTTATCACGTTTCCTTTATTTATCAAAGTCGTAATTATTAGTCATAATTATCTTATTAAAATTATACATGTTTATCATTCTCGGGGCATGGTAATTTGAAAAAAGTATAAACAATAGACATATATTAATTTCATATAAATACTTTTCTTATTGTAAAACGAAGATGTGTTCTTCGCGTAAACATTAAATTTAAGAAATCTATAAGTAAAGTAATTAAAGTCATTAAGATTCTCACATTAAATAATTATATAATTAAATTAATATTCCTATAAGTATTAAATAATTAAATACGAGTTATCTGGCACACGGTGCATAGCGCTTATTAAATTTTATATTGTTTTTTATCAACGATTTGCATCGAGGCGATGGCTACTTTTCGAAACAGACATTTCACGCGATATATTCGTTTGAAATAACAATAGTTAGGGAATGGAAATTATAAGTTATCTTTTCATGATATTTGCGGAAGATAATTCTTTAGCAATATTTGAATTGAGCACATATCATACACGTTTTGAATTTCTCTTTGCTTATAATTCGTCCACTATTTCCGCATTGAGAACGTGAAGAATGAATCGGGCGAATCAAATGATTTAAGACATTTAAGTAGTAGAAAACCATTATATATACCAATTATTTATTAAAGATTAATTTGTAAAATCAATTAGGCAATCTATGAAAATAAAATTCTATTTATAATATTGTGTGTGTATTTTGGTAGGTACGTTTTACATATGTGTGTATTCAATTGTTTATTACACATGCACGTAACATTATAAATAGAATTCTGCCAAGAATTCCGACACAAATTATAATTTATCTAAAGTCACAAGGCTTTATGCGAGGAATATTCGACACAAACATGAATTTTATAACTTAAATATTTCCGTAGTGACACACGTTGTATCCGGCGTTTTTGTTTATGCATCAGTGTATACGGTATATTGTATATAAGGACACGGAGCAACGATTCGCGCGGCGTCACTTGAACAGGCATGCAGAATAGCGGCGTGAGGTGCTCCGTATTACGTCGCGACATTATTCTTCAATACGTGGCAACGACTATTAAAAATGTAATTTTCCCAGGAACAGTGAAGGATTATCAGTTCGCGCGATTGATTGGTCTCACGATTGATCTACCTCTCGAAACAGATATTTTACGAAGCGATTTATTCCTTTGAAGTAATCATGCATCATAACAAAAAAAGGTAAGATTGTTATTAAATCGTTATTTTAATGCGATATTTACGAAGAATTATGCCCTTAACGGTACTTACTTATTGGATTCGCGCCGCGCTTCAAATTTCAAGATATAGTCGCTCAATTTCCGTAATAAGAACGGGAAGTAATATTCGAATCAACTAATTCGCATAAAAATCTGTGGTATTTATATCGACGTTTGTCAAGAATTAATTTTCGACGCAAGGAAGATAATTTGACGTAAGATATGGTTTTACATGTTTTTTAATAAATATTTGGTGTCAATAACAAGCTAGTCTCGGCGTATGGTACGCTTGTTTACAAAGCCGATTTGATTATCACTCGAGCGGTGAGACTCGAGCAAGCGGATAATTGCGCGAATCGTCTTATTCCCCTTCGGAATTCGATCGTGATAAGTCATTCGCTAGGAACAATTAACTAATATCAGTTTGAACGAATACTACTAAGAATACTACTAAGAATTCACTTCTACATTTGGCGATTTATATAAGCGTTGAAATAACAGTTACTAGAATCAAAGATGGAATATGGGATTATAAGAAAACTAATGTCGGGAGTACCTGACGAACTGTCATACAATTGTCAAATTATTCTGATCATTAATTCGCGATTGTAATTAACCGTATTTTCGCCGTACTTCGAGTGTTGTGTGATGAGCGCACATAGGAGGAGGCCTGGGAAGCATCGGGCAACGGTGGAACAACTAAAGGGTAAGTAAATTATTATTTATGCACGCAACCATTATTTTTTTAAAATAACAATTATATTAAACGCTGCTATAATTTGGATATGCTTGTATGTTACAGTTCAGTGTGTAGTTCAACTCCGTTGCTGCGCGCGTCGCATCAGCGAGTGATAAATTATGGTTCATTATTATTTAAGATAATAGATCTATATATAAAAATATGTATAAAAGGTATACACATATGCAAATATTTATAAATACATATATCGCAAATTGAAAGTATAAGTATATTATAACTGTTCATAAATCCATTGTTTCAAAATAGACAAACAAAAACAGTAATAAAGTAATCAAGTAATTGGTGTAAACTAAGCCATTAGCGTTCATTTAATCCTAGAATTTACTGTGTGTACGAGGATGCTTGAGATATATGTATATGTCTAAAAATTATAAAATCAACTACAAATCAAATACAATATCTCGCAAAAGATAGGACATATTTAACAGATAGAATAAACTTGACGAAAAGGGATAAATGATAAGTCATTTCCGTAAAATATAAATTATCTCCGATTCTGATAAAAATATTATCTCTAATACTTTTTGTCAAATACTATAAGACAAGTATTTTTTTATTTCTCCTTCTCCCAAATTTCAATTTCTCAACCCTCAATATCAATTTCTTTATGATTGATATTGAGACTTGCGTTTCCTATATTTTTATCCAGGATTAAAATTATCATATAAATTAGTCAACAATATTATTTAGAGATTAATATATTACATAATATTATTCACAATTCAACATGCATATATTACAAATATAGATCAAAATGGAACAGAACCTTTTTACACTCGTCGTAGTACATTGCAATTAATTTACTTGACGAAATACGACTGGTTATAATTGATTGTATTTATTTTTATTAAGCGCCAATTTTATCCTCTGCAGCCTATCCATTAATAATTGGATTTTATATTTATAATTATTGAAACGTAAAATAAGAGATATAAACTCCAATAAATAATTTTTTACAGAACAAAATATTAGTATAATAATAACATTTTTATAAATTTCCATGTTGACATTTGTATTAATTACAAGAATATAAAAAAATTATACTGACTAACAAAATACTGATTACATATAGAAAGCTTATTATTTTAAATCTTATATTTTCTTGTTTTTTTTGGAACTTATATTTCTTTTCAGTCGTGAAATAAACTTTGAATATTACGAATAGTGAAAACTAATATTATCTTAAATATAAAAAAATAAATGATAAATTGATATGCATGCGCGTAAATTACGGACTTAAACATGTGAATTTTACAATAGCATATATCTAAATTTGATTATTTATAATCAAAAACCTATATGATATCAAAACGTATTTCTCTTAGAATTTCTTACTTTAATTAATTATCAGAATATGTTTTTAAAATATCACACTATAATTTGAGAAAGATTATCTATATATAGGTATATGTATACATATATATATACACAGTAAAAAATTTTGTGTCAATGGAAGTCCACTCTCAATTTTGTGTTAAAATAACTCATTCATCGTGTTATTTTTGACATTTAGAAATGTTATAAATGTCGATATAACATTTCTAAATGTCAAAAATAACACGATGAATGAGTTATTTTAACACAAAATTGAGAGTGGACTTCCATTGACACAAAATTTTTTACTGTGTATATATATATATATGTATATATATATTGTGCTTGTTATGTAATAGGCAATGCTGTTAATGATCAAATGAAAACAAAATGTGAAATAATACCGCTTATTTCGGATCTCAAGGAATTATGATGTATAAATATAGACTATTGTATATAATTAATTATAACATTTTGCATAAAGTTTTATTTATCATATTGCCACGCATATACGTAACACGCATATACGGTTAGGTATTTAATATTTGACACAAAAAATTTTATTTTTATATTTCAAAAGATTAAATTCTGCTTCTTTTTGACGTATATAACAAAAAACGAAGAATTAGAAAGAGACTTATTATCGCGAAGATTATAATGGATCATAAACGCGCGTTCCTAATTTAAGTGTACAATATATTATCTCGATATCAATTTGGCCCAATTTAGATAATGACCAAATACTTTTTTGCTTTTGACAGACAGTTTCTTTTCTTACTAACATACAGCAATATCTTGAAATTACGATAAGCTTATTCGTGTTTGTAATCGTCAATAAATCTTGGCGCAAAAGTAATTTAGTAGTTTTATCAAACGTTTTTCAGAATTTCCGTGCTGAACAAAATTGGGAATCTAATCTAAATCTGACAATAAGTTTTAATAAACACGAATGCTTAATGATAAGGAAATTGATCGATGTTTCCTTTTAATTATATCGATTAATTCTTCGCATTTTATTTCGATATATATTTTGCAGGGTATTTAATTCTAGACCAAGGTTGGCCAAATGTATGCCAGCTGTTCACATAATTATCGAATCATCAGCGATGTCTGTTGTCTATATGTCTATTGTCAATATGTTTATGTATCTTTTTTTATTTATTATGTTAAATCATAACGATCGCGGAAAGGTCAGTCATCCTCGTGCGGTAAAAGGAAAAGGAGAGCTGAGACACCATCACGCACTGTGCGAATTAGTTGCGAATCTTGTCTAAATCTGAGATTCATCTGTTACTTTATAATTAAACAACATTAATAAATATCTGACACTACAATATCGCGCATTGATGATTTTAACATGAGTGAGAAAGTAAAACCGGAACTACATAACAATATAATATATAATTTACGATACTAATAATGTTAATATTATTCCATCCTTGACATTTGAATCGAGTCCGCCCGATTGTGCGCTTCGATAATCACGATACACCGGAGCAATTTACTGTAAAGAGCGGAGTCGCGAAGTTTGAAAAGTGCCGGGTATCGATCAGGGAGACGCGAAGCGTGCATTAGTTTGGCGTACCGCGCGCGTCTCGTGTTGTCCCGGCGCTGTAATTTCAATCGCGATATCATAAATTCGTTGGAACAACGCCTTTTATTAAACTTTAAAACAAGATTTACGCCGGACGACTGATTGTAGGCTTGAATTGTGATTGCAAATATATATAACGTCTGCCTTTTGTGCTTTTTTAATAGGTCGTTGAAAAAAAAAAGATAACATTATCATTGTTTCTTTTAGCTGAGACACAAGGCATACTTTTATAAGACTTTATTTTGTATTTATTTATTGAATCGAAATTTCTTATACTATGCATCAACTTTATTTCTAAATTTTTATTCCACTTACAAGTATTAGATTAATTTAAATTGTATGTCAATTTCGCTTCCAATTTACATATATTTAATTTTATTTAATTATCATAAAACAGCGTTGCTGTCATTTCGCTTTCTATGCAACATACACAATGTATTTCTAAGAAAAACGCGAACGTGGAAAACACATAGTTGCCATTACCGAGAAAAAGCTCTCGTGTGGTGAGGTAGCGAGATTTCATCAGCTGGAAAGGAAGCCACACTAAATACTTTAATTATTGCAGCCAGGTTGCAGACGCAGCCATCTTGGGCATGTGTCGGCGCTGTGATGGATACTTCCGATCATTATATATACGCGGATGTATCCTTCACATGTAATTCTCGAAATCTTATTAAGATCATCAAAAATTTCAGCAATCTTGCTCTAACGAATTTTAGATATCGCTCGTATTATATGCGCTATTAATTTACGACTACAAAATTTTATCGTATCTACGACGATTTCTGCTCTTTTTTTAAGTCCTATAGGTCTTCATATTTCTCTGTTAACAATAAATAATTATATATTTAAAATATTTAGTAATACATAATGTACAGTAATAGCTAGAACAATAAAAATTCGTCGAAGCTCTTCAAAATTCTTCCTCTGAAAATTTTAACATTACATATAAAAATCGGATTATTTTCGCTGTATGGAACATCATCTTTTAAGTCAGATTTTTGCAATAGAGGGTTTCTCGTCAACCAGCTCTACGCTTTAATTCTTGGACGCTCAAGGACGGCGGTTCTATTACCGTCGCCCCACATTCAAATCGTTCACCTAACAATTATTAAATTATTCGTTCGCCATCCTTCCCGGAATGCCCGGGTTCCCGGTCAAGCGAATAAGTCGCAGCAGCCGACCCGCGCGGCCCCCATTATCGTACGCGATTGACGACAATTTCGGCGGAGCTCCTTTGTTTCTCTCCCGACATATGTTGCCGGTTCGGAAAGTCTCGCTCCGGGTTCGTATATAATGCTTTCCAATCATGGGATTATCCCTCCGTCCTAAGGGACAATCGAGGGAAAAAGATACGCGACGCGGCTTCTCGCGGTGCGACGAGGAGCAACGAGGGGGGCGAAACGAGGAGACAACGACGGGAGGAAGAGCGACTGGAACGGCGGAAGGAACGGGGGTACGGAACGATGTGGCTGAGATGCTCGGGTATAGGGACAGAACTCTCGGGACAGATACCGGGTGGCAAGGGGGAGTGAAGAAGAGATCGAAGAAGAAGAACGCTGCCTGGGCAGACCGGGCTGTCAATCAACCGCGGGCTAGACTACCAATTTCTTCGCTCATAATTTCTGATAATTTCTCCGGACCGAGCGAACTGGCGCGGCCAGCCTCGTTCCTCTTTCTCCGTTTCTTTTCTCCTTCTCTCTCTCTCTCTCTCTCTCTCTCTCTCTCTCTCTCTCTCTCTCTCTCTCTCTCTCTCTCTCTCTCTCTCTCTCTCTCTCTCTCTCTCTCTCTCTCTCTCTCTCTCTCTCTCTCTCTCTCTCTCTCTCTCTCTCTCTCTCTCTCGCGCGCCTTCCTCTCCGCGCACCACGTCTTCTCGGCCACGAAAATCATCATAAGAAGGTAATTGCACCGATCACGTACCGGCGGCTTGTATTTATCCTTGTTTCATTATAATAACAATGTAACGCGCGCCGCACGGCCCGGTGGAAGCCGGGATAATCATCAGTTCGACACACACAGCGAGCCGCGCGATACGGGCTCTGGATATATGTATTTTTGCGGCTCCGCTACGTACGTCCCGAGCCAATTAGATAAACGTAACACGGGTAGGTAGGTAGAAAGCTGGGACTTGCTGCCCCTGGATCTCGCTCGCCTTCTCCGACTCTTTTCTCTATTCACCCTGCTCGATATCGCCGCGAGTCTCGCGGACGAACGATCGAGCCGCGCGTTTGCTGCATTTTCGATAATGAAGGGATAACGTACGCGGCCACGTGTACCACGTACCACGTACCGCGGATCGCGTGTTGCGCAATGCACGAAAACGCATTTACAATGTGTTTGTACGAGTATTAGAATTTATACGGTTGCGACTATACATAGAATCCGTTTAGTTTAATAGGATTTCCTTTTTTCGAAAGTGTGTTTCGCTTTAGTGATCTTGCTTGTAGTGACAATCACAGGGAAACGTTTCTGAGAAGATAGATCAACGAAACTAACTGATATCTGATATTTCTATTTCCTGTAATACTTCATCGTGCGCGCGCTATAAGATTGCATGTTTCGAAAGAAGTAAAATAACATCTGTCTGGTTTGATGCTCAACCCTGGGCAAGCGTTAACTGCGTACACTTCCCAGTATTTTAAAAGAATTGTATTTGACGCTGTCATTCTACCACTTGCGTATAGAGTTCAATGTACCCTGATCGCCCGATATTGGCCCCAATAATCGTATAAAGGCGGCGAAACCTGTCGGCGACGATTGCCATTAATTCGAAAGGCTCCGCGGTGGCAAAGTTCAGTGCTTCGTTTGACATGGCGCTTATCATTGACTCGCTAGCTTTGACTTTGGCTTGTCAGCGGTACTTCAGATCCTTGAAAATTTGGGTTACAATCTTTCGACTCGAAATTTATTGATTGCTTAAGTATATATTTTATAATATACGGTTGGACAAAATAATTTATCTTACTCAATAATCTCGCTATATTTGTATTTTTAGTACGTATATAATTAAACAAAAACGCAACATAGTACAAAGAGAAGATTTAACGCAGAAGAGTAACATGAGATATTATTTTTTAATATGCAATGGCGATAAGTTTGAGAGAGAGAGATCTGATATAATTTTAAAATATTACCATTACATCTTAATCAATAGAAGAAAAGATTTCATTTCTATTTACTTTGTTCCAAAATATTGCTAAAATTATTTTTACGATATTATCACGTGTCACATGTAGCATAATAAAGAAATAACTTAAAATGATGATTAATGATCACAACTAATATTATACGTGACACTATTGTATAAGAAAACGCGAACTGTTTACGTAGTGCTTTATTATTTCTTAGTGATCTGATAACGTTTATATCTTGCACATATTTTTAACATATAATGTAAAAATATAACCGTTAATGAGACGATTTATTTATTACTCGCATAAATTATACTCACCTTACGTGTTAAATTATATATAGAAATATAATTAGATTCAATTATTTGCAATGGTAATTAAAATGAGGAATTGCTTGTTATACAATCTTATAACAGAATTTATCTAATGTGTTTATATGTTAGAATTCGTGTAAAAGTTCATAATAGCGAATAGTTTCAAGAAATATTCTATTATTATTAACAATACTTTTCTCAATAATACGTATTTCGGAATACCTAAAAACAAAGCATTTTTTTACACAGATGCTTATAAAAAATTAATAAATATTAAAACTTTCTACTTTTTTGAAATAAAAAGACTGATAAAAAAAATATCATATATAAAATATACTTTTTAAATTCGCAGGAGCGAATTTAAAAGAAAAAGATTATTTTAGAATCGCTACACAGAAAAAAAAGAAGTGTTTATACATCAAGACTCATATTCTTGTATATGTATAAGCAAGAATCTATAATCTTGAAATAAGTTATAATTACGTTAAACGAAGAAAACTTGTTTGAATGAAGGTATTTATATAATTTAATCAAGAAAAAAAAGTTGAAATAAACAGTTAAAATTCTTATAAGAAGATTATAGATTCTTGCTTATATACAAGAATATGAGTGATTTAACACTTCATTTTTTTCTGTGTAAATATTTATGGAATAAGAAATAATCAATAAGATGAAAGATTAGAATTTATCTCTCTTTAATTATTTTCTTAGAAGCCGTTTTGTCAGAAGTTTTTTTTAGCGAAGTTACCCCTGTGGGGACAAGATAATCGCTATATGACGATATTGATACGACCAATAGACGTAGAGCTAATAATTTTGTCAACGTATCAATAGTAGTTCGTCGACGATATTCAACTGGACATCATGCTTCTTTCGACGACGCCCGGAGCGCGGGGCCGTCCGATCTCAGCGGAAAAAGTGTTTTCATGGCGCATCGCGCATTACATGGCAGCGCCGCTGTAAATGACACGCGCACGCGATGCATGCCGAGAAACCTATGCGAATCCGCGAGCGAGCCGCGTCGTCGGATGGCAACCTTGTGATATTCCCCGTACGACGGTGGTAAAATAAAACTAAGGGTGAATTCGTACTATTCGTATATATACACACAGATCGTTCGCATCGTTGTCTGCATTAATTCGTCCGGTCAAGTATGCCGCAGAAAAAAAAAAGATAGAGACCGGCCTTGCGATGGACTTAGTTGTTACTTCGAGACTTCACGGACAGGTTGTTTATGCATGTTCAAAAATTGACGGCTGAGAGATGGTGCGCCAAGACCGCACATCACGAAAGACCCTCGGAGCCTCGAATTTCCGTTGTGATATTTTTTTTATATAGATGTGCCGCAAAACAAGTCGAAGGTTTAGGGGAAAAGTCATGAAGTTCGTTTCCTCATTATTTTTCCAAGGAAACGCTTTTGCAATTGAACATGATCATATCGTCAAAATATTAATATGTAAGTTCATTATATCTTTTTAATTTTTCTTGGATTTAGAAAAAAGCTGCTATTATGTTTTATTTACGTCATACAGGAGATTATTTGGAATTGAGATAGGTAATAAAAACGGAATTAGGGGCTATTAAAACTAGAATAAATTTTAGACAATGTATCTCAGAATATAATCTCAGATCTGCATTAGATATTATTTTATATTTAACATACATCTTGTATACTCGAATTATGTTTCCTATCCTATTCACTTTTGCATTGCCTCATTTAAACAGGATATTTCAAACTTCCTACAGCTGGGGATTATTTTGAAACACTCTGTGCACAATATCAAGGACAGATTATTTTGGAATTTTATGTCTTTACTAATAGCTTGAAATGAAAGCTTAGTCGAGTATATGTAGAATTATTTTGCTCTTTATGCGAGAAGATAAATGAGAGTTTTTATTGCTTAAAACTTAAAAGTATCAATGTTAGTACAATGTGTATCTATGTTTTTGGTCGTTCTAAAGTCGGTGCTGCTAATAATATTATGTATAAAAGAGTGCCGCGCGGTGCGCGATCGTACCGTCTCGCAGTTGGCTACCCCTGGTCAGGTAGTGCAGAAGTAATTATTCATAGCGTGCAATTACGAGCAATGCGCGGCCGTGTCGCGCTGCAGCGACGGTATCGCTGCATCAATTGCGGGCGCTAGTTGCGGCCCTGATTGCGGGCTCACGTTTCAAAACAATGATTTATCTAATTAAGCCTCACTTTTGCATTGTTAGCCGCGGCTTTCGTTGTTGTACGCTCGCCCATTATCCCAGCGCGCCCATTACTCCCGGGCGCACGAAATAGCGATAGACGCGACCACAACTCACCCGATCGCGATCCCTTCCTTTCCTCCCCGCTTTTAGCCCCGCTTTTTATTTCCCTTTTTTTCGTAAATCGCATGTGATCGCCTTCGCCGGTGACGCGAGGAAAAAGTTTCCCGGAAAACCGCGCGTACAGGAGTCGCTCATTCCCGTCCATGTCTACGGAAACGTAACTACATGCAATCATGGCACTCGCCTCTCTTTAGATTTCGTGGAATTTAAAAGCGATTTCTCGCGTCGCTTATATGATTGACGGAAGTTAACGGTAGGCGAGGAATAGGAATGCCCGATATCCATTCCCGGATATTCTTAAGAAACCAATATTTTTTCTAATGACGTATATTCTTTGACCGATTTGAAAATTATATTTTTTTAAATTAAAATTTTCTATATTTTAGTTATAAGCATGCAAAGTTTGCAAGGTGCAGTTAGATAGCAAAATCTTTTTTGGAATTTGAATTTAATATTTAATTACTAATTGTAAGACTTTTAACGTCAAATATTTGCAATAAACGATAATCTATCATGAAGCTTTGCGTGAAAGACAACTTTTATATTCGCAAAACATATTTGTCATTAACATATTTTTCCGTTATTAAAAATCTTAAATAAAAAAATTGGGTCGGAAATAGAAAATTACAAATAAAGGAAGTTTCGATTGCTTTAGAACACTTTTTTGTATCAACGATATGCAAATTAGTAATTATCAGATTGCATGGCAAATGTGGGGTCTACCGGCAGATATCCTGTCTCATCGCATACTGAAGGGATAGTCGAAGGTCTCACCAATAGATGGCGAACGTATTACATTCAAAAATGATTTTATATGTTTCACAACAATTTTTAGGGATTATATACTATGACTTAAAGTTTAACTTCGAGAATATGCAGATCTTAATAGTTAATTTTTATTTTTTTATATTAACACATTGAGTATACATGCTATATGTAAAATACAACGATTTAAAAAATAACTTGTGAACCACTAATGAGGACAGCCAATTAAATCACTGTGTTTTTAAAATTAGAGATTATAAACTGTTTTACAAATATAGTTACATTAACATATGCATTATAAAATATACAATGTATATATTATGATAACTTCGTCAACGTGCTAACCATACACTTTATTTAAAGCAGTTTTTAAGAACTTAATATTTATAAGTTTTACGAAATATTTATGTATTTTCCCCTAGCAAGCTTGTTTCTTCCGCAAAGTTCCTCCGCGTATACAGACCGCATTCCTATGCGGCTTGCATAAGTATTAACTACGCGCAACTTATGCAATGCAAATATGGCTCTCGTCTCGTGCAATCTTCGCGAGAGATTGATTTTTGCACCGACAAACGTCAAACACCTGTATGCTGTACTCAATAGCCAAAGGTGCACGCAGTTACAAAGGTCTTGTTATAAATATCATGCGTAAATATAAAGCAAGATGTAATGCATGTCCAATACATCTGAGCAATACATCAGCGAGAACGACAAAAAAGTCTTTATAATATTCATGAGAGCAAAATATAAAAAAGATGACGTAGATATAAACGGTTAACAGATCTTATATTTATAAATCTTGTTAAATTATTCTAATATTAAGTAAATTGAGCCAGTTATAAATATTATTTTGTCTTTATAATTAAATCGGCATAATATTCTATCGATATTACAATTCTGCTTGTGTTTTGAAATAATACACAAAAGATTGGACGAAATAATAATAATCATGCTTAATGAAGTCTGATTCTCATTATATCTACATCTACTGATGATATCTGATTTTCACAGCAAGGGCAAATGTGAATTATACGCATGTTAGAAGTAGATTTCTATGTGTATGTGCTGTTGTAATTCTTGTAACAATAAAAGAATTACGTAAACCAGCTTCTCACAGTTTTTCCACTGTGAGTAAAAACTGGAAAAGTTTCTTACGATTGTATCACGCCTTGTGCGTTGAATTTGTGCAATATAATAATTTGATTTGAAAACAGAAACGTTTTGATGATGCTAGATTAAAAAATGATTATATTCTTTAAATAAAAAATAATATGTTTTGTTGACCTATAATCCTAAGAAATGCTTGTCGTTAAATCTTCGATAATAATTGTGAATGCATTAATGTTTTAATAACATATCTCATGTAATTAATATCGTAATTAGTAACATATAATTTTTTTAAATATTTAAAATAACGAGTTGATATTGCAACATTAATTCCATTAATTTTTTCTATTCTTCTTTATAATAATATTATTTTTTAATTTTTATTAAAAACAAGTTCTCTCTCTCTCTCTTTCTTGTTAAAAAATTATTTTAAGTATCGAATTGCTTAATTTCTATTCGTTATTTCGGGACGGATCTAACAGTTTTTTTAACAATCTGTATAACAATAGTAGACTAATAAATATATCGTACACCAAAATTTCGTCGTAAATGAATATTTCCATTACAGAATCGCATAGAGTAAGAAGAAGGAACAATGATAGTATTGCGTATGTTTAATCTCCCACACTATTTTTCTTCTATTTGAAATCTCGTCAGAAAACTCTATGTAATCTCTTAAGCGTTTTCCAAGATATACACTGGCTTCTTTGAAGGCAATTTCACCGATATGCCGATATCGTACTTCCGTCGCATGAAACAAGCGCGATATACATATATCTTTCTTTTGGCGATATACGATAAACAAATGACACGTCTTCCATTTATATAAATAAACTTTCTTCTTGCAAACTTGCATCAAAATAGTTCTTTGTGCGGAAAAAATTACTTTAAAAATAAATGTCTAGCTTTTTATCATATTGATACTTTAGTGTATGAAATAAAATAATATTTTCAAGTATTCTATTATTTATTATTATGATTTAATTAGACCACATTATTAAATTGTGGAGAAATGTTTTATTTTCAGAAAAAGATTTAATTTAAAGAAATGTATTTTATAAGAGAATTAAATATATCAGAATAATATTCGTGTCGTGAGTGTTTATTTCCGTTAAACATTAATATTTTTTATATCTCATCACAAAGTTAGTTTTATATATTTGATGACAGAGTTCTCTAAGTTTTTAAAACATTGAAGTATTTTATTTGAAGAATATAATATTATATTTTTAGTTTCTGCATAATCAAAATATCACTGATTTTAAATCGAATTATTATATCGCACGAATTCAGTATGAGATATGATGCAATAAAACATTTTTTAAGCATAAATGCAGTATTATATATCTACATAATATTTAATATGAGTTTAGTATCACTTTTTTCATTTTGATGCCTTTACATGTAAATGAAGTTGTTAGTGAATGCAGTCGTTAACAATCGATTTTGTAGTCAAGGACAAATCTATTACAACTCCTTGGCTATGTATCGGTGATGAAAAGTTACAAAAAGAGGAGGTTTCCATACGAAGTCTACTATAATTACGGAGACAATGGTTATATTGCGTTCAGTCAAGGGGGTTATTTTCTTTGCGGTGAAGGAAAACTAGAAGATGTCTTAACTACAGCGCTTTTAGTAAAACGTGAAATTTTATGACATAATTAACAATTTTATGTTCCTAGGAACAGGTAATATAAATAGCGTATAATACAATAAAATATACTACAATACAATAAAATATAATAAAATAAAATATACTACAATACAATATAACATAATACAATAATACAATAAAAATATCTTATAAAATTTTTAATCGCGACTCTAACTGCCGTTGCTCTTTATTCGTAAAACTGTCCGAACTTGCGCATCGAGAAGAAACGCGCCGCGCGCATTATTCGGGGCTGGTCACACGCATCCATGTTAAAAAGTGACGCGTCGGTTACGCGGTGTTAAGTTTCATAATTAAGGGGCATCGATGTGCATATACGTGCGCCGGGAGACGGTAGACGAAAGTAAAAGTTGTCAGATCTCGATTCCGGTGAAGAAGTAAACGAGGTACGCCGCGCCGGCCGAATTCGCGTGACTCAGAGACGAAAGAGAAGAGACAGGAGACGATGGAACGTACGCGGACGGAATGAGAAGGAAGGGCAGTGGAGGGCGAGTCAGCTGTGGATGGAAGAGTCAAGAGAGAGCTTGGTATACACGCCGTGGGTCTCTCGCGTGTAAGAAGTCCCGGCGACGCGAGGTAGCATCCGCATAGCGTTCTGCTGCCGCATGCGTGAAATGAGTTCTTAACGCGAATGAGATTTTTCGGTAAAAAGGTGTGTAATACGTTATTAAAACAAGACAGAGTACGGGGTATTTATTACTCGGTAATAGGCAAGTAGCGCGCCTCCGAAAAGGAAGATCGCCGTGGTAGATGCGAGGGATTGCAGAAAAATTCCCATTGCGCATCTGGTGTTAAGCATAACATAAAATTCTGAATTTTATTTATTTTAATAGGAAAATAATGATAAAATAAGAATCAGTTAGACACAATGAAAATCAAAATTTCGGCGAATTATATAGATTTGAATGCCACGAAATAATAACAGAAATATATATTAATCATAAAATTAAGTAAATCGATAAAAATTGTCAATTTATTATGGATAATTTGTTATATAAACAGTAGCAAAATTTTTATATAAACAATTCCATAAATTGTGCTGACTCGTATTAAAAATAATAATTAGAATTTAATTTGTTATATGTATCACGATAATATTTACTATAGTTTACCTGTCGTTAAATTACAAATTGTATTGTAATATCATGTTCTATGTAATACTATATAATCAAATGTAGGGGAGACCGGGGCTCGTTGACACAAGAGGCAAGTTGGCAATGCGTTCCGTTTATGTATTTATAGCGAAAAAAACAATAGAAAAGTTATCACAAAATATCTCTTATATGACATAGGTACTTTTCCCAAAGTTTTATTTTAATCAAACAAGTATTACAATAGAAAAAGAGAAAACTCTGATTCAAGAGGTGGCAAGTAAATTTTCGAGCGTTTAAAAATATCGTATTAATGTTCTTCAGCCTGAGATCAGCCTGAGAAGTAAATCAAAGTGACGTATCATTAGTTAAAAGAAAAGTTTCTGTTACTATACGACATATTATTTTGATTAACAACAGTAATTTATTGTAATAAAATGACTGAAATAAAACGTATGTAGGGATGGGATATGTTGGCTCATATCAAGACACGCTTATATAGCTTGACTTGTTGTTGCCGCGCGCGTGAGACCTGTTTGAGCATGTGATTTGCTACCTACAATGCTGATAGAAGCTAGATATATATTTATATTAATATTTTTATGTTGAAGAAAGCTACATCTAAAATAGTTTACAATTGTTTTTCTACAACAACATTTTGCTATTCGATCATTACAAAATAACTTTAAGAGATACAATCTTTATCAAGAAGTAGCGTATCTGTTACCCGTTTTGTGTTTCTATTACGTTTTCATTAATTTAACATGGACTTTTGTCGCATAGCCAACTTACCCTACTTTCGGGGCAAGTTGGCTACAATGCAGCATGTTCGTATTTCACTTATTACTAAGAAACTATACAGTAGGGTAACTCTGGTATATACGCCGCAGCTAAGGGAAACTTAATTTATCGAGTACTATTTACTATGTTTAAGGCAAATGAATTATATACCAATAAAAACTTTATACTGTCTACTACTATAAAATATTCATTCTTTGTATTTAATAAAAAAAACTTTAGAAACTCTTGCATTTTTGCCATATATCTTAGAGGGGTGGGTTATATGACATTCATGGGTGAAATGTACGCCTTATAAAAAATTACAAATAATGTTTATAAATAAGGCAATAAAATGTCATAATAAGTTATAAAATGTATGTAAGAAGTTTATTAAGATGTAAGAATGATAAACAAATTATAAAACTAAAAAATAAAAAAAAAATAGAAGAGCGATAGATGCATTAAAGATTATTGTTATACGATCCAAAAAAAGAAGGAAAAAGAACACATAGGAAATTTCGAGTTTTACAAAGTGTCTGTACTATGGCATATAAATCTCGCATGCTTAACTTGCCGTATATCCCAAACACAAGAGGGATATACAAGATATTAAGTTAAACAAAAAATACAAGAGCTATGCACTTGTATTTTGCTGTATTCCATCATTTACTATCCCTCTACACTTATGTATCATGAAATAACCATTAAACCTTTTACATTCCCTACAGTAATCATTTTACGTAGGTCGTAACACAAGATCGCGCTTCTTACTACGGTGAGAAATCGATTCAACTCACGACAGTTTTGTTAATATTAACAGTAAAGAACTGAAATTAACAACACAATACTAATATGGCATAGAGGCACATAACAGAATAATTGCGAGCAAGTACCTTCATTCCTTCTATTTTTTCTGACATCTGCGGCGTAAAACCCCGCAGCGGCGTAAATACCGGAGTTACCTTATACATCAGGAGCGTTCCTAGCATGAAAATGTAGAGAAAGGTTCTCTCTGTCATATTAGTACTGTTTAATCATGATAATTAGTTGTATATAAAAACTCAAATGTCGAAATTGTGAAAACGGTGCCAACGAGCCCCGGTCTCCCTTATTACAGTTTCTCAAATAGAAAAAATTTGGATATAAAAATAATATTATTTGTCATCTTCCCAAATTTATAGTTATCACTTTTCTAATTTAAGGAAGAATTTTTATGATTTTAATTATGTAATAAAATTTTTCTTAATATTACACAATGCAAGCGACGGCTCGTACTGTCTTAACTCTCGCCATCCGGCGGCTCGAAAACGACGTGAATAAAAAATGCGAATTTCATAAGAAAACTAAATGATGGAACAAGATTATTCGTCTTCGAGTCAAATACTGTGTTACTTGTCATTTCTCGCAAAGGTAAACCAAGTTTTATCCAGTGATCTGTTAACATTTTTCGATATCTCGCGAAACTTTGAAAAATAAAAGTTTGCATTGCAACAATAACAATAGTTCGGAAACTATTCGTGTTCGACGTATCGTTGCTGATAACACAAAATATTGCCAACAACCAAGCGACGTGTTGCGTGTCGTCCAAGCGTTTCGATCACCGACGAACTCGTTTTCGGCATATATCCGGCATGTCGATATCAGTTTACGATGTATGCCGGGGTGCATGAGAAATCGCTTTCGTCGCGGTTCCCCGCGAGACCGTTGATCTTCCTTTGATCGTAATGTTGCCATACAGTCGATATCGGCGTTTCGCTTTAACCGCTGTCGTTTCTGCTGGTGATATCGCTCATGTCTCGCGATCAGATAGCGTTCACGAAAAGCCTGGCTCTTCAGATAAGAGGGAACGTGTCGCTGGACAAGCACGTATATTATACGCGCCACTCGTCGGAATGATGCGTGGCACGAGAATCGTCAACGATCACGGAACATTATATATTGTTCCGGTCTGGCTTATCGTGCGCCGTGACCGGCAATTTATGTATTTTGTGGCCTGTGCAATTGGATTACCAAACGCGCGTGTGATCGATGTCACGTTGCGACTGTTTAGAGGAAGTGAGTTATTGTGCCTATAGATGCAGATTTAATAAAAACCTTTATAAGATGTGCATTTTTTGGTGCACGAGTTAATCTCGAAGTACATATGACAGTTAATTTAGGATTAAAAATTGTTTTCTGTAAATTCTTATTAAATTACGTAAAGCTTGCGGATTAGATGCGACAAAGAGAAGTTACAAATTATAACTTTGACGTGTTTAAATCTGTTATATTATAATCTTGTAACTGTTTAATTTAGATCGTTAATGGATATTTATTGATTTTAATTGTATCATTTAATTATATCAATTGTTCTAATTGTTCAATATCACAATTAATATTCAATTTATTTGATCAAAAATTCTAAATATCAGTATCAGTTTCTTATAATTTTACGTTAAAATTTCAAAAGATCGGTTTATCCGTGCTCCATATTAATATAATTTAACTCTATAATGCAATATGTTGCATGCCATCATAATTTGTCCATCTATTTCTATTTTATGAGGAACTATCTCATTCTTTCTCATTTCTTCCTTGTGGAATAAACTATATTAGTATTTCCTCTCGATAGAAAATATCAACCATTCTTTCGCGGATTTGCCTGACAATGTAGTCAAATATCTCACGCGTTTCTAGCAATGCGTTTCTGAGAGAGAGAGCAGATAGGCGCAACGTATACACAGGTTCGCGGACTCGGAGGCGTAAGGAGGTGGACGCGGACGCGGAGGAAGAAGGAAAAGCACGCCGGGAGTAGGTGGAATCTCGAGGCGCGCGCGATGGTATCGTTCCATCGGTGGTTCCGCGGTGGTTAGGCCGGTAGCGCCATGCTGGCACCGCGATTGGTCTCTTCGGCTCACTCGTAGGCGTGGCGAGTGTTGCGGGTGGGGGTCAGAGTGGTGACCCTGCGTCACGACGGATAGAAACCAGCGGCCGGTCTCCCGGTCAACCCGTGGAGGGTTACTCCTCTGCTGGGCCCACCACCACTGGCCTGCGCCTCCACTCTCCGATCTATGCCACGCTCTCCTGACTTATGCTACGCCCGGCAGGCCCGCGCCAGTACACGATACGCTTCTACGAAGCGAGCACCGCATCGTTACGCGCTCCACTCCGCGAAACCCGCCAGCACGAGGGTTCCGCCACCGACCTATCAATTAGATTTCGCGTTTGCCACTGGTTTCCGGTTCTCCAGCATCGTCGAGCGGTATTAGTGCAGATAGAACCTAGATCGAACGGACCTTCAACGATTTGCATTTGAACGGGTCGCTCGTTCAGTGATTCGCATCAGTTGATTCGCTCCGACGGATCGCGAGGGTGGTGAAGGAAGAAACCCTGGTAGGGGGAAGAGGTGGCTTTCTCTTTCCCGTTTGTGACAGATAGGAAGGGAGGGACTGTGACACCGATCGACGGTGGGAGGGAACGAGAGAGGACGATCGTGTGAACGAGAGAGGGACGCGCGGGTCAGTTTCGCGCACACGTGACACGACCGGATCGGGAAGTCTGGGTGATAAGCGGGCTTGCACCGGTCGGCCAACTGGATGTCCCGAGTGTTCTGGGCAGATATACCGAGATATCGCGCCACATGACCGTCACGCAACCGGATGATAGTAATATCGAGTGGTACCGGGGGCATCGAGAGAGTGCTGGCGCTCGTCGGGGGATAGTGAGAGTGAAATTTAACATGCATCTGCAGTGAGGATTAGATAACGCGCGCTCGAACCGTCCGTAATATCAGAGTCGAGGATGGGGCAAGTCCCGCGTTTCCCCATCCCTGGCTGAAAGTGGTAATCGTATGGCACTGTGTCCAGGTGTCCCGGTCATCGCTGATTCTTGAACGTTGCTGACGTTCCCCGTAGTGTATACCCCGTGGTGCAGTTGTTGACTCCGATTCTATCGGCTGGGAAAGTGAATGACTGAGCGATTGCAATCTGGTTGATGTCGCGTCGCGATTTCCCAGTGACAGTGAACTTGTTCCGTAGAGAATGACGTGGAAAGATGATCTTGCTCCGTGTACAGTGTATCGCGAATCTCACATCGATGTCGAGAACGATACCGACGATAGCTGGTCGAGTCTAAGGATTTCCTAATGACGCCTACACATTCATCATAATGTTTCGTGAAATTTAGAGATGACTTATCCAATGTGAACTCTGAAAGTCATCCACTGAGCGATCTAGCTTCGTTTACGATTCAATGACAGTTCGCTATTCTTTATCATCAATGCCGTTAAATGTCAATTGACGAGTGATAACGTGTAAGAGAATCCGACCTCGATTCGCAAAAAAAGAAGAAAGAAAGAAATCCCGCGTCCACACTGGTCGCTCGACTTGGCTCAACAGGGCGAATTTGCGGCGGTAACAGCTGTCGCAGCTGCCGCGTCGTAATCGGCCGCGCGCGTACGGTGGTGTCATCAGGAGCAAGTGCCCCGACGCCAGCAGCTGGTGGCAGTGGCACCGACGGTGACAGAGAATGACGTAGCGTCGTCGCTAGAGGCAAGGGGCGTCACGGTCTGCACGGTGTACGCGCTGGACAGAGCCGCCTCGGCGGGGCTGGGGGTGGTCGGGGGTGTCGGTGTCGGTGTCGGTGGTGGCGGCGGCGGCGGCGTCGTCGGCGGCGGTGGCGGCGGCGGCGGAAGCGGCAGCGGGGGCGGTGGGGCACCGGGGATCGCCGGGATCTGTGGACCGCCGACCGCGTCCCTCGCGCCGACGGATTACGTGACGGCGGCATGCTATCCCCCGGGATCGCAGCTCACCCTGACCGCCACTCACCCTCAGCCCCACGTCGTTGATCCCGCGATGACGCCCACCTCGGCGCCGGTGCCGACCCCGACGTCGGCGTCGGGCCCCAACAACCCCGTCGCCATGAGCCAGCTGGGGACCGTCTACGCCACCAAGAGACGGCGTCGGAACGGAAAGAGGTCGGTGCGAGTCCGTTAAATCGATACAACAGGCAGAACGAGAACGGCCGACTGTTGTTTTGCGGCTCGGAAGCGGAAAGGAAGGCTTGGTGCTGTTATCCGTGACACTCGGTCCTTTTTATCTCTGAGTCGCGAAACAATACGAGTCGTTATCGTTTTGCAGTATAGAGATGAAGTGTAATGATCTATTGTATGTAGGATTAAAGACGCGTTTGAGGATGTCAGATTGACGTACTTAAAGAAGGATTTCAAGTATTAATTGGAAAGAAATATTGATCTTACAAATTAAAACGTATATAAGAGATTTACGTTTCGAAAGAAAACCAACGAGCATTACGACCGCGGCGGCGAGTTTTGCTCACATGTATATAACAGAGAGAAATAAAAGTTTAATTAAGGAGAAATGAGTAAGGTGTGATGATGATGTTGCACATTCATTCTAACTCAATTAAGCATAATAGGAAATCATTATTCGCCGAATAAGAAAATAAATACGAGATTATATAACTTAATTAAAGACAGGCAAGATATTTGCATATAAAAATAAACTTTTATGCAATATTAGACACATAAACTATTATGACAAAAAATATGATTTTAGCACAAAATATAAAATCGAGCAAAGTCACTGACTTGCAAATACTTCAAAGTTAGGTCTCTGAATGTGATTTAACATTTTCGCGGTTTAATTGGCGAACATTTTCCACATCGCTCGAGGAGTGACTGAAGTGACGTGAAAAGCGGATTATAGGATTAACTCTGAAAGGCTTTAAAGTATCGCAGTTTGAAACGCATATATAATTTATGCGTTCGAAGTCCGTGCTAATGGGGGCGAAGCTGAGTGTAATGTAAAGTTGTGCGTTCGCTCGTAAAGTTAATGTCGATGACTGATTCACAGACATACCTCCAATATTCATTCAATTATATGTCCTCGCATGAGTAGCTTGAGTTCACTTTATGCCTAGTTTTATATCACTAACCGATTATAATATATATATACACTTATTACCGCGTAGTACCTCCAATTTTATGAAATTATATTTTTGTGGAAACATATAATTGGTTTTTCTCTCATCATGGAATATTTTACATTTTGTTTTAATTTATTCGATGATTAATCAAATGTTATCATTCATATGTTATGCGAATTATATAGATTTTATTGAATTAGCATTAAGGCTTGTTTCTTTTTTACTCTCCTCAAAGCACTTTATGCCGAAGAGAAATAAAAAACGTAAAAATCTAATTCTGATTTAACTATTTCTTTGATTAACGCATATGTCAAGTTGGATTATGTCCAAAGTTATTATATGTCAAAGCATATATACTTAATAGATCTATATAACAGACATATTAATATTTCAAGGAACTTCCTTTTGACTTTTCTTTAATTTCTTATTTTCAAGATTTATTTAAGATAAAAATGAAAACGCGATTGATTAAAATAATGTTTTTATCGCGAAAGGAAATAACATTTAATATCATAAAGCGGTTTTTAAGACGTAATAATAGATGCGCACAACAAACACACACGCACACACACACACAAAAGATCGACGTTGCGTTCATAATGTTGCGACTGATGACCGACGAAATTGCAGGTGCATGGGTCGCCACAAAATGTTGTTTTCCTATGCATATATGCGGCGAATTAGGTATAGAAGCCAGAAGCCCGCAAATGATCATTTGTGATTTGTCAGGCAAGATACGGTTATATGTATATTAACAATGATGGGGCCGGAATAAGATGTACGGTCGCGTGTTTGTTTGTTCTGTGGAACACGTGTATGTATCAGGCTATTTTTCCCGCATCAAATCGAACGTACGATGCTCCCTCTTTGTGCTTTCTGTCTCACGGCAATTTAGTTTTTCTAGACGCAACGTGGTTACACCACGATTATTCGAGGAAACTTTAATCCCAGTGAAAACTCCCATCTGCTTAGAGATACGTACATTTGACGAAACACTTTGGTCGACACTTATCTGTTTCGCAATATTATTATTAGAAAGGCTCCTAAGTGCAGTTTACTCTAATTGTAAATGCAATTTTGTTTTTGCAGGGAAAAGTGTCAAATTGCACGTGTAGCTTTAACAAGTTTACAAAATCTTAATATATATCTCGATATATATGCTTAGACTTAGGAAATAATTTGTCAATGTAATACACATCGATTATTTCTCATTCTTGTGTAACATGATGGAGACGTTAATTAACGATTCGTTTTTAATATCTTTACATGCTGATATTTTATCATGCTGATGTAGAGTTTGATGATTGATGTCCTAAAAGTTTGGTTACGTTTAATCAAGCTCGCGTGCGTTAATGGAATTAAGATCGGCAGTACTTGCATAGGAATGCATAGTTCCGCCGTTGTTCTGCAGTTCGGTAGCTTGATAGCTTTAAAAAGAAATGTGAGCACATCCATGAATAATTAGACAAGTAGAAACATTTAAACTTTCAGAATTCCGCTTTAAGAATACTCGCGTATTTATTCATATCGAATATTAATACAATCGATATTTCTAAAAGTACATAATACTCTAGTGGCAAACGTATTCCATCTTCTATAAAAGATAATATAATTTTCCCGAATGGTAACCGATTAAAACGATCTTCTTCATAGTGCCACAAACTTATCGAAAAAATCACGCCGTCGCGGCACGTCTCAGTTCAGTTACAAAGAGGAAAACAGGGCCATTGCGTTGGCATCTTATTGCGTTAGCAAATTGAACGCCGGAGAATTTTTTCATCGCTTCGCCGCGCGACACTATACGTCTCGCTCGCGCGCTGCTTGAGAAATTAAAGCAATCTGCACCAATCTGGTAAGCTCTTAATCCTCTCATGACGATCTCGCATGCTCCCAGGTGCTTCTTCTCTTTCGTTCGCGAGCACGCGCCCCGGTGTGCGCGCGTGCGTGAGCGCGCGTACACGCGCGTTGCGTGAGATGGTGTGTGGGTGTGCGCGAAACGCGCGAGGGGTTGCTGAGGATCGCACGGGTTGCACACGCGGTGCATTCGATGCATCAAAAGGAGGATGCACCTATAGGGTAGTCGGCCGCTAAGCCGACAGAGATGGAGCGGCCCGGCTGATTGCGCAGAAGCGGAAGACTAAAATCTTCCGAGCCGAGAGTCTCGACTCCTTCGAACTCGCGCGTTCTCTCGAATCGCGCGTCTTCCGCAACCTTGTTAACCTCGGAATGGATCGCGGTTGCAGACCGTCCGTCGCGCGTTGCGCGCGCGTCCAAATGTAGAGTACTTCGCAGACTCTCGCTGGGTATTCAAGGCGAACATGTGCGAAGGCTAGCCACTGATACGTATACGGGGTAGCCCATTAACTTCAACCACTTCGTGCACTTGGCGTCTTGTGTGCCCACTTGAATGTCTTCATAAAGTATCGCGAGGCAGGAGGCGTGATTAATTTGCTGAATTAATTTTTGAAGGCCGTCTTGGAGCTGTTTCGGAATTTTTATTGATGAATCAAACGTTCTTTTCTCTCTCGCTGGAGAAAAATGTGACTTCTATCGCGTGTGTCAAGAAAAGCTCACTGTTTCATTTTGCAAATTCATGAAAAAATCACGTGGCGAGTGTTCAATTTTTTAAACAAACAATTATACATGATTTTAAAAATTTAACATGCGTTGAAGAGAAAATGTTTTACTATATGCAATTAACTATGAATATCGATCGGAATTTTAATTATATAGTCATGTTTTGCAAAAATGCTATAAGAAAAGAGTTTTATACGATATTGCATGTGCTTCATAAATTTTTAATCTTATAAACACATTGTCATATATTAAGTCTATTAATGATTTTATAGTTATCGATGTATTAAATAATCTGGAGTGTAATGGAAACAACTCGAAACTTAATGCAAGTGCTTATATATTTCTTCTGGGAAGAATTCTGGGCCTATTCGGACATTCGTTCAATCAGGGTAGACACACGAGTTGTGTACGATCGTGAATCCGCGGCCCGCAGGCTCGAGAAGCATCAAGTCTTCGACGTTGAAGATGGGTCTTCTTCCTCCCCCGTAGCTTCAGGACGTGTCACGTTGAGTAATCGTTTGAACCCTTTTCCAGTTCACGTAGATGCCTCTTCTACGGTGAGGAGCGTACCCCGTGATCGCACCAAGGATCACGAACGGGCGTAATGGAGTTTTAAACGGCCGTTTCGAGGCATACGGGCAACGATCGGCGATCTTCTTCTCATTCTTTCTCCTCGAGTCGCCTTTGATACGATACGAAAGGGAGGAGAATGAGGGGAACGCGAGGAACGAACAGTGGGCTCTATGCCAGAAAATGCCCGCAAGGTACCAGCCCGGCTCGTTCCCTCGCGCTTCTTCTTCGGCTGCTTTGGCTCCTTAGGATTCTTCTCTCGGAGAAGTCCTTCCCTCGGGCTCTGTCGATCCTAGGCGAATGCACCTTGGAAGGCGCATAAGTGCGCGCGTCATTCCGTAAATTCCATTTCAACCGAAACAACTCCGCGCGAGCACCGTATCGCTTTGTTTCGATCTTCGAATGTGCAAATGACTTATCGAGGACTACAACGATCGATGAGGAACGATGTATGGCACTAGCTGTTGTGCACCCCACACACAGCACACACACAAGGCTTTCTTGATTTAATAATACTGTTGAGAATATCTAGAGTTAGTTGTATACAATTTTAACATTGTTTTGGCGTACGAGTGTCGCGGAATGCAATCATTCAAACTTCTATGTACAAAAATTATAATAGCACGTTGAAATTCCTGTTTAAAATAATGACGTATTCTTGAGGTAACATTTGCGATTGTTTAAATTATATAAGTTTGAAATAACGAAAAGGTATAGAAATATCTTCTTCATCAGATACCATTGCAGATATATCAAGCTACGTAATACGCTAATCAATGTGTCATGACAAAATCTCCGCTATACTGCCTCTCTCTTGTTCTTTTCTACTTGCCAATTACTTTCATTTCGAAAATCGCATCACAGACTTTCCTGACAGCTACTTAACTCTAACAAGAAGTATCCGAACGAATAAGAAACCGTCGAACGTCGTATCATCCTCGTACCTCGAGCGCCGAAGTCCCGGTAGAATGGCCAGGCCGCGGGGTTTGTCAACGTCAAGGAAACTTTATCGCTAACGATCGGACGTGAACTCGCGCTGTCGAGTTTCTCCCAAAATTCTGTCGGGTTCGGGGAAGCGGGCGAGCGCAGCAGCGCGATGCTGCGCGTACGGTGCTCGCTCGCCGCGGCCTAATGACAGCAGCTTCTATAATTTGGAGTTTTTGAGCGAACAGCCAAATTACCGGCGCAGGGAGGGATTACTGTTATTACACGCGGCCGCGGACTCAGTCGAAACCTGATTATACTTCAGTCAGTCTCTCTCTCCCGATCTTGACCCGTTCGACTGTCAGCTCTTCGCTCTCGTTCGCCACCACGGCGCTCTTCCACGGGACGGATGTTTTCCCTCCCTCTCTCTCTTCTTCTCTTTCATTCCACCTCTCGCGCGATCTCCCGAACGATCCTTTAACCACGCAAATCGCACTACGCCGTCCTGCTCTCTCGCGAGGTTCTCACTGAAAGCACGAGTATCTCTAGTATCTCGCCCATTAGCAGCCCTGAGATCCTATCGCGCGACACCGGTAGCCGCGTAGAGGTGCATATGTCAGGAGAGATTAGACTCTCTCTCTCTCTCTCTCTCTCTCTCTCTCTCTCTCTCTCTCTCTCTCTCTCTCTCTCTCTCTCTCTCTCTCTCTCTCTCTCTCTCTCTCTCTCTCTCTCTCTCTCTCTCTCTCTCTCTCTCTCTCTCTCTCTCTCTCTCTCTCTCTCTCTCTCTCTCTCTCTCTCTCTCTCTCTCTCTCTCTCTCTCTCTCTCTCTCTCTCTCTCTCTCTCTCTCTCTCTCTCTCTCTCTCTCTCTCTCCCTCTCTCTCTCTCTCTCTCTCTCTCCCTCTCTCTCTCTCTCTCTCTCTCTCTCTCAGGAACGCTTGCTTTTGTTAAAATGGATTAAACTGGACTTTATCAATGGATGAGGGAACGTGTGGGTGCACGAAATATTCTTACACATTATTTTGTAGTCAAGTCCTATAATTAATCCTATAATTATGTACTCTATCAATTAATTATTAAATATCGATATAACATTAATTTACTCACTGTCAATCGTGTTGTACTCTCAAAGACCTCTTTACTTGTTAATTTTATTATCGAGAGTCCTTGTTTGTTAATCATAATATCGCCTTTTATTAATATGAGATTTAATATTAGATAGCAAATATAAGAGAAGTATTAAAAAATGTATTAAAAAATATTTTAAACATTTAAAACATGTAAAAATCTTTTCGTACTATTAGACAAATATGATTTGAAAAATGGTTTTTGTTTTCAAATTTGATTATTGACAGCAACAAGAAAAATATTAGGGAGTTATTTTTCTTTGCAAACTTATCAAAATCAAAGGAGACTTTACAAGAAACTATAAAGTTTTAGTAACCTTTTGTAAAAAATATTTTACAAAGAATTACTGGAGATTTTTCAATTATAACGAGGAAATGAGAAAACCGAAAATTCTCAATGAGTATTTGTAAGTTCGCGAAGGTACAGCAGGACCATTCGAGTTAAGGTCGATGATTTCTTGATGGATAGCTGCCATCGTCCCGGGTTTCGGCTGATTAGTTCTTAAGTAATTGCCGCGCATCCTTACGACCTTATAACGTGCGTTTATAGCCTTGTAATGAACCCGCTTCTAAGACCTTTGCTCCATTCAACCAGTCGAAGAACCGTGGCCGAGGCCTCCGAGGCGTGCAAAGATTTTTCGTTATCCATTAAGCATCACCGGTGCCCGCGAGATATATGCCACATTTATTTACGCTATCGGCTAAATAGGTCCACAAATCGATTTTACCATTAACGATTAATGGTACACGGCTCGAAGATACTTAGCTATGACGATCAATGAACGGCTAGAATGTACATCAAGAGGGCAGGCGATGGTCTATACCGGATATAAATAAATAAGGAGTTGTGGTTTTTGTTTCATTCAACGAGTTCCAAATTAATTCGTGACGTTTGTACTTGTAGATAATATAATTCTGCATAATTTATGTAATATAACAATTTACAGTCAGGCTACAAACATTCGAGATAAATGTAGGACGCGGAACTCGTAAAATTGAACGTGTTATTTCAATTAGGACGTATTTCACGTATACGTTTTCTCTTCGTTATAAATTTCGTTTGTCAGCAAAAATAGATTCGTCTGGTTTCCCACATACTTACCGCGCTATCACTTCGCATTAAAGGAGGATATCGCTTACCTACTTTCTACATCGTAACGCGCACGCTGTAATTTAATAGACTCCCCTTTACGTTAGTCAGCGCCGTGATGCGTTGCGGCCGTGTATAATACGTATATAGCGTTTGCGACAAGAGGATTATTGGTGGCGGGCATAACTCCTGTGCGCAGCCACACCCAGCAGATTTAACACCTCGTATCCAATTATAAGGATGCCCCTTGTCGCGCGCGTGATTGATGCTGCATTGTGTATCGATGCCGTCGCTTCCGAAATGCCATGCACTGCAAATCCAAGTGTGTTATTTTAACTGAGGCTCTTCTTACACATTTCTTGCCTTTTTAAATCACATTTTTTAACGGTTGAACGTATTAACTTTTAATTTAATACGATTAAACGTGTTAATTTAACACGCAACGAAACATGTAAAATGAGCTTTAGTCAAATTGTCATTTTTAGACGTTTATGCGTATAGAAATAACACATTTGGATTTACAGTGATGTAATAGTAGTAGTTGTCATTATGAATGTCAATGAATAGAGCCCTAATTTTTCGCGTCAATACTCCCCCGCTATTCGACATTTAATGTTTTTTTAGCTAGCGACTTGTTTTATAAAAATAATTCTATTATTAGGACTGGAAAATTAAAATTAATTGATATATAGTGATATAATAATACATAGAAATTATATATTCCATATTTTGCATCTCGTTATGAATTCAGTTAAAAGGAATTTTTTGCTTAATCTTGCCACATTGTTTCCACCCGTAAACATATTATACCGATAATACTGTCATTATACGTCTTTATGATTGCATTTACCACATTTATACTTTGCTCTTGAGAGAGCATTAAACAATCGACGATACGCACCGTGCGCGTTCTCCAGCCGCGGTTGGCGCTGCGTTGCTTTTGGTGTATCGAGAGTGCTGAATGGGCCGCACAGCAAGGAATATCCGTCCTCGTGTGGTTACGGCACTGTGAATAGAGCCATAACGAAGTGAAACGCGCAGGTGAATTTATGCCGCAGGAACGGAGGCGCCCGACGAGGAGACCAATAAGCGCCGAAACGCCTCCGAGCTTCGTCAGAGAGAGAAAGAGAGAGAAAAAGTGCCCGCGCCTTCGAGGCGAACTTCTCTAAAGGGACAGGACGAATAAAAAGAGACAGGGAGGATGAAATGGTAGATAGAAAGAGAGAAAAGGGGAGAGACGTCGAACCCAGAGCTTTCAAACTCCACAATCTCGAATGACCACAATTTCGGCGCTCGATAAAGAAATATATAGTTATATCCGCAGCGACAATTTTATTTACGCGTATGTTTTAATGAGAAATTTTTTTACATTTTACGATCGTGATTGCGTCTGAGAAACGAGCTCTGTCTTATCTTTTTGAGTGTATTGATATATAGATATTAGCGCTGCTGATGTTCAAAATGAATATTTGCGAAAATTATTTTTCCATAAAACAAGACGTGAAAATTCCATAACAATTAAGTAAATTAGGTGTAGATGTTAGTGCTATTATATTAAATGTTAATAATGTATTTACAAGTAGTCAAAAGAAGAAAATATTGGAAGAAGCAAAAAGGAAAACTTTTAAGTCAGTTACCCACTTAGAAAAATCTTGAAATCCTTTTTTTTATGGCATAGAAGCAGGCGGTCGTTATAGTTGGACCATTTGTATTGCACGACGACACAGTTAAAAGTCTGAATATGGAACATCGTTATCGCGTATCGCTGTTACTCATTGCGTTACGCCTGCACCAACAACACATGTACTTCAATCTCTGTGCCGGCTTCCTTCGACGAATTATACGAATTTCGTTACACTTTCTCAAATGGAATTTAAATTTCGTTATCGGGCGCGGCGATCTGTCGGGGAAGAATTTAAATATAAATAGTAGCGGGATATGTGTCGCCGTTTGCGTCCCGTTTGGTATTTCTCGGAGTACCACCTCCGTCGCACCATTACCCTTTCAAATGTAACATTGGTAAGGCGTTTCGCGATGAAGGCGATTACGAGCTTTCCCAGCCATTAAAACCGTAGAATCGCCCGTCTCAGAAAGCAAAAGTATAACGATAGTATCGTCGCATACCTAATTCATCATCCCACTTGTTACCTATCGTGTGTCATATTCGCCAAATACCTTTATTTTATTTTACAATATGCAATCGTCTTTTTTTTCCCTTTTTCTTATCTTGCGCTGATCTCTCATGATCCTTGTAGTTATTAGAAATAGGCAAATTCATTTCAATATTGTAGAGTGTAGACATGTAAAAAAAGTTTCTGTATTTATTTGTTGCGCGCATTATAAACATCATATATGAGTTCACCGAAATCGATATCAGTTCTAAACTCGATTATTTGACGTGTAGCCGAGCTATTAAGAACCATTGTAGCGAAAAATCGACTTGTCGACACGATTCGGTACTTCGAGACGGAATTCGAGACTCCGTTTCGCAAGAAGCGGCCCTGGCTCTGCTCGGTAACGATGTATCTTATCCGACTTCGGGCCCGGTCCCGGGCCCGGGGCCCAGCCGGTCCGGTAAGGCGCTGTGTGTTTAACTATTCAATAATTCATCCCGCCATTCATCACCAGCCGAGTGTAAAATTTATCTTATTTTTATGTATTGGCCCCCTCCAGTTCGCGGCACCATGCATCAACCTCTTATTAGCCGCGATTTGTTTGGCGCGCGCGGCATCCAATCCCATTGTGCCGATTTGTCGAGTCGCGCGCGAACACGTTCCTCTAACCGTTGATGCGGGCCCCGAAACCCGAATAATGCCCTTTTTTCTCAGAAATTTGTGCACCGAAATAAAAAAATTAAAAAAAACCAGGAACGATCATTGGCCTCACGAGTCTGCATACGTTGATTTTTCGCTTGTCTAATGTTCGCCGAAATAAAAGATACACAAGCAATAAACCCGAATTATAAGGAGCATCCAAAATTTTGATGCAATTTTGTGATATTACTGAAAATTAATGACTATTAAACGAGTAATTAGTTCTCAATTAGCGGTTTTTTTTTCTCATTGCAAGTTTTTAAACAGTGTTTCTGTTTTTATGAAATATTATTTGATTGAAATTTGGATTTCTTTGCTTGCTTTATTTCAAACCAATACAATTCTTATATATACATAATTATGTATGTATTTTTTTTTGTAAAGTCATGGAGAGAAAATATAGAACAAAGATTATATGTGATATATATGCAAGCTGTAGAATATATTTTATTTATGTAATAGTTATATTAGCGAATAACCAATATAAAAAAACTTTATTAAAAATCGTGAGAATGTGCTCAGGAAACTGGGATTCAAATATTTGGCATATAAGCGTACCAGAACGTCTGAGTTTAGATTGCAAATTCTCAAGGCGGCATTATTATGCGTAATTTATGTTGCGTCCTTCTCGCAGATGACGAATAAGACAGAACAACGTCGTTGCCGTCGTTGGTACGCTTTTCGCTAATAATCATGCTAGCTATTACCAAATTTGTTGTGGAAGAGCAACAATAATGTGATTTAAATTGCTAATGGCTTGGACGAACTTTAATACTATCGTTTATTCATTTTAACAAAAACTGTTTTAAATTCTTAAAAAGAAAGAGAATTTTATTTTTAAGTAAATCTTGTTCTTTAACTAAATTAATTTTATTTTATTTTAAAGAAATTTTTCTTTTTGTAATTTTCTTTTAAATTTATCTTAAGGTTTAAGAAATTTTACTTTTATGATTAGAAACTTGCAAATAGGGAAAAAACGATTTTAAGTGTGTCGCAGAGTTTATCGCTAAGAAAGTTATATATCTGACAATTTTTTAATATCTATTTATCGAGTTAATCAAAATTTCAATTTTTATCTCACGTCAGACATTATTGTAAATTCCAGTTCACAGGACTTTCACGCGAAGACTGATTTCGCTGTTGATCCGACTCGTTCGTTCGACGCGCGAGATTTTCTCTAATTCTCTCGCGGAGCGTCTCGGTTTTTGTTATTTGCCGAAGGTCTTGATAATTAGCGGCAATCGTACCGCGGCAATTTAGTCATTTATTCGTTATACGAAGAAGACGCCGGTGTATGACACCGGCGCGATCGTTCGGTTCTCCGGCGTAGCGGGCACTTCCGGTGTCAGACAGAGGCGGGCACTTCTCATTGTCATTACATCACCAGAGGCTGTCATTTGGTTTTTCAAGCGTCCGTTTTTCTCACCGCGAGGATAGAGGACTTAATGATTGTAATTGCACATGGAGCTAGCCTCGGAGAAGGATAGGCGGATTAACACGCGGCCGCGCTCCGCGCTCGTACGTGTGTCCTCTTCTTCAAAAAACGTTGCTGATGAACCCCGAACGCAACGTGGAGCCATTTTACGAATTAGCGATGCACTTAATGTTGTTGAGAATTTGCCAACTCGAATCTCCAGATATCCAAGAATGATAAGGTCAAGTAAGAACTTCGGGAAACAATCTATCGAAGTTGCTAATTTATACAGATTTATAATCTAACACGGTTCAGATGTCAAAATATATATTCTTAAAATAAGAACAGCAAAGTTTAAATAATTAATTTAAAATTAAAATAGTGTAAAATATTTTTTAGGATAAGACAATATCATTTAATACCATTTAATTTAATTTAACGTGTATATATTATGACAATAGCAAATTGAGGGTATAAAGACACAGAAATCTGAAAGCGGCGTTGAAAGATTAGCGGTATTATTTATGGAGAATTGTGACTACGTTAAATATTCGTTTGATATTGTTGCAATTGTTCATTCGTAAAGTGCACAATTCGTAACCCGATTCCCCACGAATGCGTCTTCCTAATTAGGTAGTCCTGTCATTAGTTCAAGTACCACCGCTGCCCTTCTTTCGTGACAGAATTCACTCCCCGTGTCGCACTTTGTGTACCTGATGTGCGCGTTGTGTTTGTGTGTGGCTGGCGTATCCTGATTTCGCCTTCCTATTAGGGTGTGGCTTACTCCCCAGACACAACGAAATTGGTGCTGGCTCAGTCCTCTTGCAAAGTTTAACAAAATTAACGTATGGGATCTTTTTGCTCTTAAAACTTTTTTGAATATTAATCATTCCGAAAGTTTAAGCCTCATTTTAAACGCTAGATATTAGATTAAATCTTTTATTATTTTCTAAAATACAATTTTTAAAATAATTTTTATTATTTCATTTATTTCTTAATATTTAATAAACTCGAAAGAGTGATTTAAAAAATTACAGAAAATGCAGAAAAGAACATAAGTAATTATAACATGGAACGTAATTTAAATTAAAGATTTATTCATCTATTTTATTTATACATAATTTAATCTGTTTAGGAGAATTATTTCTGATTAAATTATTGTGTTGTAATGTTTTCGTAAGCTTTGAAACATCACTATAGCGTTTGTCTGTTATTAAATTCATAGCTTCTTGCACCCTCCTTACAATCCATTGAAAATCACGTGGGAATTTGCTATAAGAAAATGACCTGAGTAACGGGGCCTTCGAACTCGGCATATGTCAACGCTGACGACTCTATATCATCGTATTTCTTGAAAGAAAGTCGTTAGCAATGGTTAGTTTTTGTCTTCACGTTCGTAATGCGTTTATAATAATCGTAGTAAAATCTTGCAGTAAGGTACACTAAATTCTTTATTAATGTGCAGTGCTTTTAGTGTAGCAATCTCCTATAGTAAAAGAATTTTTATATTATAGTCAAAAGTAAACTCTCTGTAAAAATAAATTATAGATGAATTTTTATTTAATTGTTAGGTATCGTATCGTTGAAGATGGCTCAAAGCGGAATCAAACGTCCGATTTATAATTATAGTTATTAAGGATTGATACATGCAGCCTTAACTTATGCAACCGCGTTGAACTCTCAAAGTTCCTTTTTATTTGTCACTTGTTAACTTGGTAATTAATATCCACGGAAAACTCATTATTTATTATTATATAAAGTGAGATATTAGATGGACTTAAAACTATTTTTAATCGTGATAATTGAATTTAAATTTAGATTCAAATTTAAATTTAGATGCTGTGTTAGATTACTTCTTTATTAAAATAATTGCAAAATAATTCTGGCTTAAATTATTATGTTATATTTTGAGATTTTTAATAATATAATTTTAACAATATAATTTTAATAATATAATTTTTAGAAATACATCGAAATATACTTCAATCGAATTGGTTTTATTTCGGCGACATTGCGATTGAGGGGGCTATCAGAGAGGCTTCCGTTCCGTTCCGACCAATGTAACGCGTCCGGGACAAGTCGCGGGAACCAACAGTTAGATCGTCGTCGCCGCGCCGCGCCGCGCCGCATCCCTTCATTTCGCCATCCGCTCGTTTCGGTAGAATTTGCATTTCAGAAACGCGAGATTGGGCAGTAGAAAGATAGAGCTAATGCTCACGGGGCGGCGCGCCGCGCCGTGTAAACACAGGGTAGCCCCGGATCCCCTTTTTCGACTTCGCATCATCTTCCGCTGTAGCACGGCTTTACGTCGAGCTTTCTGTTTTTCGGCTTAAAGAGCGAGGCTACCGCGGCGAACCCCGAAACGCGCGGGACTGCACCGACGCTGCTTTAGGCAATTTCACTCTTTTATTTTCTCGAAGATAAAGGGATGGAAATTAACTGGATAAGCCTGGATTTTTTTGTACCCACTTAGAGCGGGTTTCTCACCCCGCAAACGAAAGCAGTATCAACTTTCGTGATTGGACAAGTAGCAAAAAAAAATTAATCTTTTGAATTGAATGTATATTCATATATAAAATAGATATTATATATTTTAAAGAAAGAATTTATTAATTCTCAACATTGTAAAAATTATGGTAGTTTGACGTTTCCATTTTTAAATATTTATTTTATTTCTTAAGATATGACAAATTGGATAGTTTGTTTCGAATCTCATGCGTTGCATAAGTTTAATAATGACTGTTAATTTTACATATTGACGTTAAAATAATTGTGCGATTAAGATGACCGGAATTAAATTTCTCGTCATGCTTTAGTCCACCTCTCACCATTATTAGGTTCCCTCCCCAGTCGTTTACTTCTTTGACTGATTCAGTGAAAGGCGGCGTATTTGCGTAAGAAATCGGACACTTATTTCACACTGTGTGATCAGTCGCAGCGAAAAATAGCTAATCGTTTTTCGTCGCTGTTATTAATTTGCCAGCGGTGTGAGAAATGTGGAGCTCGTTGATCGCTACACCACGACATTGTAAATTTCCCTTCGGGGGATTCAACTATTCTTGTATAATAACCGATAAATCGAGTGTAATGATTGATTACGTCATGATATACTTCATGCGCGTATATCGATGTATCATATGAATATATAATATCGCGTGTCTTTAAAGAACGCTTTGACCACTATGTATCGAAACGTGTAGCTTTATTTTTCAGCAAAGGAAGCGTATAATATGTAAGCTTAACTAGTAGCCGCGAGGATCCCAGCTGACGTAATTTGTTTTCCGTAACGTATAATGACGTAAATTGTGCATACTGTAATCAATTTGCGTTGATATATGGACATATGTTCCGATACGATGCACATATATCTTAATAGTGTAATTTATGATCGTGTTTCTTTTTTATGAGTTTAATTATGAAAACAGATTTTATATTATTAGCTTCTGTGTCTACAAGATTGCAAAACATTTAATATCAAAAGAATATACATATATTAAAAATATTAATTTATAAAGTAAAAATATATTAATTATATATTCACATTTATAGATATGTGTTCGAGAATATATCGCGTATTTGTTGAAAAGTAAGAATTTGATTCTATCAAATTGTCGAACGAGCGACATCCTCGTTGCAAAATTAATTACTATTGTCACGGTAGTTGCGTGTACGATATCTTTTACAACGCGCATTGCACTTCTATTATTCTCTCAACCGGTATTATTACGGGCTGACTTACGGTTAGCGCGAATAGTTTTCGATTCACGTACAAAAATTACTCTCAGAGTTTACACTATACGAATTCTCTTGTCCGTGCAATTAACTCTCGGGACCATACTCGGAATCGTGTTATGTCGCGAGCGGGTAGCAATTAAAAAACTGTCGGTATGCGTCCAGATTTAAAGACGTTCAATTAAAGGAGTAATAATAATTATCGTATACAGATAATTCTTACTTCGTACCTAATAGCAAATCCGTTCATCAAATGCTGCGTTAAACAAAATTAGCATAAAGCTTTATGTACGCATTTTTATTAATCTAGGCTCGCGATAACTTAATGCAATAATGTTTAATTGATCAAATTTAACGACTCTTATTGTTTTATCGATATTTCACATATGGTAAAACTTTTTAATTTGAATAAATATTTTACATTTTTCAAATCGTATCCTTTTGTTGTTTATTTTTAGAAACATGAATAAATTTAGTAACAATTGACAAAATGGCTGCAACTTGCGATGCACGGAATAAAAAAAATATACAAGGGGCGTATCCGTAAAAAATTTATACGGCTACGGCTGTGTATTTAGAGGCAAGTGGCGTAAAATAATCCCGCCTCGTGTATTGCAGCACATTCTCGCTAACTTGCACTAGATCCACATTTCGCACCACTTACTGATAACGTTTTGCGCAGTTACAGATAGAATTCTCCGCCTGATGTTTAATTAGTCACGTTCCGCGAGGAACTGCGGAATAAACGCCTTCGCATAATATTAAAAACGCAAGGAAGCGCACAATAATACACCACATCGCCCAGATGAACTATCGAAGTCCGAGATAAAAACATAACTCGAAGAGAAAATATATAGCATTATTGTTTGCTCGAACTCTTATGAAATATCTACATATACCTAAAAAAAAGTTCTTGTTAAATAAAATATTTTTCTCAATCTTATTTTTAATTACAAAATTCTTACAAATGCAAAGCGCATTTTTCTTATTGTTAGAGAAAATTTTCCAAGAAACAGCGGGATGCAATGGAGTTCAGGACAAAATATATCTCATAAAAGTAGTTAAGTTTTCCATAAACACATATAAACACATAAAATTACAAGGTTTACCGGCGGTGTTTCTTGAAAGATAGCGTTCGAATTGCAGGCTCGAGAAAATCGAGTCATATTATTCAATGACAGATTTGCGGGCCGTTTCGCCGCCGTTTTACTCGCGTTTAGCGAATGACGGAGTGGAAATGCAGTATGGCGAATCGGTTGGTGGCTGTGTACGTCTAGATCAAGCGTTCGCGTCAGGTAACGTAAATATAGATCGCTCCCGTCTCGGAGCTCCGGACTTGTCTCACCGAGTACTCACCGCACCGACCGCGTTCGACCATACCACCTCACTAGCGATACTAGTGGCTACTACTATCTTGATACCCCTCCGCGCGCCGATCGCGAGCGTATCATTACCCCGCCTAGTGGCTAGCTCCGCAGATTACACGTCTGCGAGCCGAGTTTGGCTCAAGCTGACCCGACCTAACACGAATTTGTAAGAACGATTGCGCCGGGATTTGCATGCTAGCAAGCGGCATCGGTCGTTTCGGAGAGAAAGAGAGAAAAGAAGCAAAAATAGGATTATTTTTGGTATAGCAATAGCGATGGCGAAATATCAATTAGTACGGTGAAGAGAGAGAGAATCTTTGGTGATAAAAATCCATCATATGCAGCAATCTTTCAAGACTTAAAATTTTGAAATATTAGATATGCTACAAATATGGAAAAGAAAGCTTTGCAAAGGATTTCTGTCTACCCTATATACAGATAACAAATACTTTATTATTATCATCATTACATTTGATAGTAGATAATAATTTAGTTAATTGTTAAGATTATAAAAATTCGCATTATTTCTCTATACTTTTATACCGTGTACCACCGTATATTTTTACCTGTACGCGATAAATGACGCTTTAATTGGTTTAATTAATCGTTATTGTATTTATTTTTTATAAGAAACATGATGAAATACTTTTTTATGAACCTAATACCTTAATATTTCGTTAACAGAATCTATTGCTCCGTAATTTCGAGCATTGACCGTTAATTTTATTTTTTTCGCGTAATTGGGTTAAATAAATCGCGTCGAATTGGCAGTGACTTTCCTCCAATACCTGCCGGAAGCGGGGCTGTCCGCTCGTGTCCCACCTGCCAGTACTGGCGGGCATGAAATTATGCTAATTAAACATATCGAGCAACAAAAATAGCGCCGTGCTCTCTTATATTTATATGGGCGTTGTCGGATAATGTCGTTAAATATTTTTTGGCAAAAACTGCAAGACGGTAGAAAAATTCGCAGAATCTTTGGAAGATGATTAAGCAAATTTTTCTGTTAACTGTTTCCTTAAAAAGTTTGTCGCTGAAAACACACGTTATACATGGAAATCATACGTTACAGCAGAATCAAAGGACCGTGTGAGAAATTTTGTCGGAATTCACACGTATTATGTGATAATATGATTAAAATGTTCAATTCTAAACGTTAATTGAATAAGCATGAGCATCGAAGAGTTCTAATTAGCGAGATTATGATTATATCGCGCGTGCGAACAGGTCGTCGTCATAATTGTCTAATGAAATCTGAAGCTCGCTATATTTATTGCGCATCATCTATAAAACGCATCGTCCCAATACATTACGACATGAAATAATCTTGATTCGCATACGAATACCGCTTAATTATAATCTTATCTACATACAGACTTTGCATATTAATAACTAATTAAAATTAATTTGTTTTTATATATTAGATATGTGATTTCTCTCTCTCTCCGGTCGAATACTTCATAACTGAAATGTCGTGATTTCATGTCTGTCCTTAGACAATCTATGAGATTCTCTTGGGAAGATACTAGAGGTAGTTTTTCTAGGATTTTCTGGCAGGGATTACTCCCTAGGATAGGGCATGGTTTCCTGGGCAAGAGCAATACTACTCTCAATAGTTTGCTATTGTCTTCCGAGAGGTGGCGATCTAATAAAAACCGACAATTTTCGGTCAAATTTAAACTCGGATCTTTGGCTCATTAGAATAGCGCACAACTCTCTGCGCCACGATCGCCAGGCGATTGTCTTTTAACGTTTAATGCCCGTTTTTACCAACGTCGTTTAACTTTAATCTTAGTTTACTCACTCTTCGTCTCCTTTTAAGGGGGACTATTAGAAAGAAACAAAGAGTAAATTAAACTAAATTTAAAGTTAAACGACGTTGGTGAAAACGTGCATAATTCAGTTGTCAGCATTAATGATTGAGAGTGACTGCATAATTTTCAATGCACTTTTTGTGCACACATGTTAATCTCGCAACACTTATCTGTAGACTATTCGATAAATACTCTCTTGCCCGTTGCCATCGTAATTAATTTGCAGACATTACGTCATACACCTTCAGGGACGATTAAAAATCGATTTACCCAATATATATATCAGCTCATGATACATATAACGGGGAGATACATAAAATCGACTGCGCTGATTTAAGACGGCAATATGAAATCGACAAATTGCCGAAACAAGATAATAAATAATGCAAAAATTTATTAAGATTAACACTTGAAAATGTCAGAAAAGATAGATTATGTAATTCAACGTTTTTCCGAAACGTCTATAAAAATTATTACAATACAGTTTAATATCAATTATATTCTTAAAATAACTGATAATAATTATGTGTTGAACTAAATCACTGTTTATTAAATAAAATATATGTGTTTTTATATATGTCAATTTTTTATCAAAAATATTTTGTAATTGAGAAGAATTTGAGAAAATTTTGACGTAGATTGTTTCTTCTAAAAACTTAGCTAGTATAAAAAAATATTAAAATATATTTAAATTCACAAATAAGTAGTGAATTTTGAACGCAAAGAAATTGTAAGAAGATATGCAAATTTCTACTGATAACTTCTTTGTATGCCGTTATTAGAAAGGGCTTTTTATAATACGTGTAATATAATAGTGCTGTGTACCATGTAATGTGTAAATCTTAATCTAGGAGCTACATTTTTGACTCTCTTCCTCCTCGATTAGGATCTGAGAATAAACATAATTCAAAGATACATTGTGGCAGTGATTACAGGTAACAAAGCTTAGATTATAATCATTACGGGCCACAAAGTTATGACACTTTCTCGACACGAACGTACACTTGCTGCGTAGTAGATTGTTGATTGCCAGAACGCGATATAAATAACAAATGCTCGTCTCTCATTAACGAAGGTCCTAACCCGCGTCTATTTTAATACCTAGACTAGAACTGTTAACGTTCTAAACTCTAAACAATCGTTTGTATAGTGCATTGATGTGTAAATGATTGAAATAATATAATAAAACATCATTAATTAACGCAAAAAGACAAGAGCATAATTATTTTCTCCAAAAAGTATATTGCCTTAAAATACTAAGTGTACGTATGATACATCATTATATTTATTATATTTATCGGCACATTTTGTGAACAAATTTTTGTTTTAGTGAATTTCAAGAACGATTATATCTTGCAATTACTTTTAATTGAATTTTATATTAATAATGGTTCAATTAAAAGTTTAATTAAAGAAAAGATATAAAAAAAATTTAAAAATTTCTATATTAAATCGTTAAACAAATTCTTTAATCAACCGAACACCCGGTAGAGGCTTGCGGCCGTCCGTAAGCGCGTTACGTTTGAGATTGTGTTGTGCACTTGGTCGACGACCGATGGAGATGAAATCCGCGATTCTCTTGACTTAGTATTTCAGAACAGATTAAATCATGGTGGTTGCGAAGACGAGAAGAGAATCTTCTCAAGATTCTGCATGCGGCACGATCGGTTTTTACTCTCAAGTTTGCTCCTCTCGACCGAGTGGCTAACGAGAAAAATCGGTCGCTTTTAAGAATTATCTGTGGACGCGGTTGCAACGTGATAGTCACGCTGTGGTGTGCGTGCAATAGGAATAATTCAGTATTACCATTTTAGAGATCTCCCTGTACGCGTATGGGAATGCTCGCTCAATCCTGTTTGTAATTGGAAATTTTCCTTTTTGCGGTTAGATGCAAATTCAAAAATAATTCCCGCCCTATAAAATGAAGACAATGTACCTGCAACGTATTAATATTATTAACATAATATTAACTCACACACGTTGATAATCTTTAAATATATGAAGAAGGAACGGGAAATAATTATCATCTCTCACGTGGATACTGAATTAAAGTTGAAATATTAAGAACGAAAAGTTTTTTCATTTGGAATTTTAGCGTAGAATGTGAAGCGCTGCAAGAAGTAAAATAGAATTGCCGACTTATAAATTCAGAGAGTCGTACTTTGTCCAGGCTGGAAAGTACCGCAGTAAATTGCACGATGTATTCCAGAACGACGGAATTTCCAGAAGTTTATGCCGTCCTGTGGAAATAGTCTGGAAAGTTTCCCGCGCATTCCCGCTTACTAATAACTCGGAGGCATTCGTCCGGTATTATTTACCCTTTTCAACCGAGAGTAGACGCCAGCCACGGCAAGTGCCCGGCAAATTGTTCTGGATATAACTGCTCGAAATTACATCCTCGATTATGAGGTCTAGAGAGACGCGTGGGACGCTCGAAATTCTGTCGCTTCGTCTCCGCTTCGTGCACGTAGCACACGAACTCGCTTCTGAAAGTTTCCTACGGAATTGTCTTGGCTCGCGTTGCGACGAGCAATCAAAGCTCAAAGTAAAAGAGGCGATGTATATGAGGTAACCTATGGAAGTTTTACATGCGCCGCACGTCAATTATATCAAGGTATAGAATCATCGTGATTGTTGTACGCCATAGAAAGTAAGCGTCACCGCTAAGCGCACCGCTAAAGAATCGCCCCGAGAATTTGAGAATTATGTGCGCGTTCACCGATAAATATCACGACTCATTGAACTTTACGGATGCGCCGCGCTCGCGTATAATGTTTCGTAATTGCGAAGTAACAAACGTAAAACGTAATATCGTAAATTATATGACGAACCTGTATATCGCTCTTAATGGAAACGTCGATGGATTTATTGCAAAGTATCAGATAATCTCGAAAGAAAAAACATTTCTGAATCACGTTACGCGTCAGTCTGCTTTATTAGCTGAAGTTTTATTTAAACTTTTAAAGCGTTTCTTTTGTATTTCGAAGCTCTGATCTCTTTGGCGTAAGTACGTTTCTTTGAACGCGATTGCGATTTCTTGGCGCTTCACGGTTTCGGAATTAACTTATTCGCGCTAATGAGAGAATCTGAAGTCAATTAAGTATGCCATTGATACGGATACTCGATAACGCCAGAAAACGAATGAATATATGCAAACTATTATGTGACCACCTGCCATATGTTTTTTTGTGGCCTGTTATGTGTGCGAACGAGTATTGGCAATATTGGCATGTATCTATATATATGCGTGTACGTGTGTGTTTGACGGTATTAGAGAGCTACTACTTTATGTATCGAGATATAAGCAGGTTCTCTATTTTTTAGTTGTACTCGCGAACGGCCAGATATCCCGGATGAGCGATACGTCATGAGAAAACTGCTTTGTTTTAGCTCGGGATAAAAAATAAAAATCCTCCAATCTCCTGCGATCGTGCGCACAATATTTTTCAATTTTTCCACGCGATTCTTATAAAGTAATTCCAGAAACAATTTATAACTTATGAAAGAGAAAAAGTCATCAATGTCTCGTATGTAATCTTAGAATGAGAATCTAATTAAAGTCCCTTTTTGCACTGACAATGAAAAAGTAAATGCAAGATACAAAATTTATTTATACTTTGTACAATATCAAGATAAAAATTGAATAATTATAAAAATTAAATTATATTACGGCATTGCATATATTATTATATTATTGTTTCTATACATTTAACGCTTCTAACATAAAAAGCAAAGATATCTTATAGTTCTAAAATCAATTGGAGTTTACATAATAAAAAAATAAAAATATAATAATAAAGGCTCACAAGATTAGAAATCAATCGAAGAAAAATGGAGCATTGAGCTGTAACAAGGTGTTGGTGTTCATATATTCTATACTTAAGTAAAGAAGTAACGAATTATAATGTACATACTGTACATATACATATATTCCAATTAACTTAATAGACTGCGCGCCGCATATTTGTCGGACTTGAAACACATAAAACAAAAGCCATAATATATCAACTTGTCATCATAGGAGAGTTTTAAAGGGCAATTTAAATATAGGAATTTTAACAGACTTTGTTATAAACATTCAATTTTAGAAGTTGATTAATACAGAAAAGTCGCCAGGTGTATAAATCACAGAGCTCTTTTCTTAACGGAGTTTCACGCTGCATGTTTCACACCTCGCGGCATCGATGCCAATCATTGTCGGCTCTCGTTGTTGGTCTTCTCATTCCCACATCGAGTTGCACTTTTACGTATTCTATTGATCGATAATTTGATTTGCTTGAGAGGAAAAAAAAGATACGGATTACTCGTCTAATCGGCCATTGGCACGGCGTGTATGTATATTGCGCGTATCCATCTTTGCGCAATGTTACCCTAATGGTCGGACAATTTGCAGAGGCGTGCCGAGTTAAAGTCAGACTCCCCTGCAAAGAGTTCCGCCGAGCTAGACTCGAAAGTAATGGCCTAATGTTACTTAATATCCACCGTAGACGCGCTTATTTCAGATATGCCTTAAAGGGCTGACGTATTTCCATATTTTACCATGCCGCAGTCGCATCATATGCGCGAACTTCTACGATCAAATAGTATAGATGCATTTAATAGAATGGATTGCAATCCGAGGAAACTTTTGGTAAGTGCTTAGCAATAACATCAGCCGCTGTGTATACAAAAGCTATGCGTCCTCTCGCGTTAACACACGTCTTGATTAACGTTTTATATCAATTAGTATTTAATTTTTATTTTTTAAGATATATATATTGAAAATTTTCAGATAATAAATAAAAATCGAAATTAAATTATCACGTTAAACCAGAATTCGACCGATATAATTATTTAAGTACCTATAAAAATAAAATAATATATTTAATTATAATTATTAAGAAAAATGTAAGACAAGCTTGTATATCAAGACACTATTTGGATTTATATTTACCAGCTAGGCCTCCAAACTCGTTACGTAAATGTCTGGACAATGATGAATCGTATACACGAAAAAATTGCGAATACCTAACTACGCGGTGATTTTCGTCGATAGCGCGCGGCCGCGCGGCTTCATTTTTCCCCGGCTAATTTCCGGCCAAGATGTGGGTTACGATGGTAAAGCTCGAGCACATAAGTCTCTCCGGTATCAGCGGAGCCTCCTCTTCCTCTCCCTTTTCACCTTCTCGGCTACCATCTCTTTTTATCCTGTCTTGTGCTACCGTAAGAACGGAAATGGCCAATTCATGAGAATGCACTAATACATGTCGCTTCAAATTAGCAAAAGCTCCCAGTTTATATTATTTTAAAAATTGATTTTTTAATTGGTTTGTGTAATGAGGAAGAAATATGAAAGAATAGAATCTTAAAAAATATCTTTTTTTTTATATTGGTTGCTGAAATGATAACAAAACGGCAAAAATTGCTTTTAATATTTACATAAAATAATTAATATGTATAATAATTAGTATATTTATGTAAAATGCGCTGCTTTAAATTTTTGGTACATGTTTTATAATAAATAAAAATTTACTTAAAAATTTATGTATACGTAAGGAAAGATTATAGTTAATTTTGTAAATTATACAGTGCTATAGTTGATTGAAGGATTTATTATAGAATTTTTTAAGCTGTCGTGATATCAGCTCTCGTGATAGGCCGCTAACTTACTTCTTATCCTCCGTTAACTCTCTCTCATCACGTTTAACGTAAGGATTAGTTAATTAAATGCATAAATTTCGTGCGCTGTGACATGTACGCCAGAGAGGCTAAATATTCGGATCGTTCTTCAATTGCATATTAGCACGCAAAATTTGCAAATTTGCAAAGTAAAATAATATCTCTCCTTATATTCTTAAACTATACTTAAAATTACTGCGTATTATTTGCATGTAGTGTGCTACGTCATGCATTATTAAATATACTACTACGTGTGTGACAGACTTAGGTGACGTGGGAGACTCTAATATATTTTAACGACATGGATTTGTCTTCACAGAAAAAAAAGAAGTGTTAAATCAAGACTTATATACTTGTATATAAGCAAGAATCTATAATCTATAATCTAAATATAAAATGAGATATAAATTGCGTTAAACGAAGAAAACTTGTTTGAATGAAGGTATTTATATAGTTTAATCAAGAAAAAAAAGTTAAAATAAAAAGTTGAAATTCTTATAAGAAGATTACAGATTCTTGCTTATAAATACAAGTATAATATATAAGTTTTGATTTAACATTTCTTTTTTTTCTCTGTTACTTATACAAAATTGTATAATGTGTAAAATATAAAATATCTCTCTCTTTCTTTCTCTCACACGCGCGCATAAATATTTTTTTGCCAAAAAGTTAACTTTCTACTAATGTTTATGAGGGGTAGATAAGGATATATAAACATCTTGTTTTCTATTCAGAAACGATCGATAAAATTTTTATAATTTTGTAAATTGGACGTCACTAAGCGATGATGTGTCATTTATTGCGGGAAGTGTACCTATTTGAACTGCGCAGTGCGCGATGCTTTCGGGCGATTAAAAGACTTATTATCGGACTTGTACAGTCTTTCTGGTATCAGCAATCACTCTGCGACATGCGCGATCAACAACCTCGCCGCCGCGGCCGGCGTCTTTCATCAATCGCGTTTCATTGCGGGAACGTGCTTAAGTTAAATGAATAAGGATAAGATCGATGCGTTACAGTGCAGAATTTTCGATCACGGTGTTTCGTGACGTTATATAAACACATCTATATTATTTTATCAATACGTTCCCCGTGACGAGGTTATTGTTGGCTCTCCATAATTTTAATTTTTCTAAGAAATCTGCAAGAAACTCTAGGTTAATTCTCGATATTAAGCAAGATATGCAGAAAAAATTTACGCAATAACATAATAATAAATGATGAATAAAATTAAAATTCTTCTATTTGCACATTGCATATGTTATGTATTTTAACATATACGTCGCATATCGAGAAATTAAAGAGATTGCTTTAATTATTTAATAGATTATATTAAAAAATCAATATATTTGTCATTGTTTATATTATTAAAACAATCTTCTTCTTTTTTGTTTCAGGTAAATTATTGTGCATAATTTCTCTCTGGAAATGACAATATGTGTGTGTGTGTATGTGTGTTTGAGCCTAAATACACACATTATCGGCAATAAATCAGGTAACTTTAATTGATCAGCTATAGGAAGTCTTTATCAATGGAAATCTGTTTTTTTCCTTATCCTATCCATAATATTGCTTTATACTTAAAATAATAAATTAGAAGAAATGTGGATTATATGAAAAAAATAAAAGAAAAGAGCAAGCAAAACTGTTCTTTTATTTAACTTTATTAAAAAATAAATTCTCGTAATAAAAATATGCAAGGTATTAAATGATTAGTTTCAAAAGTAGATTAAATCCGTGAATTGCAAGTTTTAAAAGTGTTAAATATAAAATATTGTTATTTGCAGCGGAGTTCACAAATTATTGACTTACATTCTTTTTTTTTCAATATAAAATAAGTATAAGGGTAACGAAGTTGCTGCAAATATATTGCTGCATTGAGAATTTCAAATTTGTCTATTGTAAGCTGCCATTTATGCTATTTATCGGCTTAAGAAAAAACGCTGCTAATGACAACCGAACGTCATTTTGACGTCAATGAGAAGGAAAGGGCGAAACAAGCGGGATAAGAAGATAGGCGCAAAACGACGATATTGCACGGCCCGTTTACATACATTACGCTTTCAAAACGCTGTTCACGCAGACGAATCACCGTGATAGCCAGTGCGACGGACGGATGAGTCGTATAAAATCGTACACAGTCTACTATACTTGGCCGTCGAGCTGGTACACCCATTCGAACACAGAGACATAAACTTCTATACACAAATCTACCACGCATACCACACTCTAGCGCGCATGTACAGATGTCCGCGTCTGTATGCACTATAGCGTACGTAAGGATCCACGATTACATTTACAAACAGTTAAGGCCATTAGCGAGCACGCGAAACCTCGGGGTACTAATTTAATCCAGCTCGGTAATTGCGAAAGATTCTAATGGCCTTCGCCTCCTCGCCGCACATTTCTTTCGCCGTCGACGTCGGCTTCTCGTCTATCTTGGCGCCGAAATTTTCATAATTTGCGTCCATCCTGGCGCGAGAGAATTAGCCGCTCCCCTTTCCCTTCCTCTCTTCCGAGCTCGTTTTCCCCGGTGCTCTTCTTCTCTTCCTTCCTCCTTTTCTGCCGCGCAATTCGTTTTTCGCTTGTTGCCCGGAGCGGTAAATATTTTTCGCGTGGCAACGAACGGGAATATGGAAATCGCTCGCGTCTCGTTCTGGGTAAAAAGGATTTATTTCCGAGCTGGCGGCATATTAATGCCGGTTTCGCGCGCCGTGTTTCGCGCGTGTCGGTCAACGTCGGTCGGCGCACGAGAGAAATTTACGTCGCGCGGACAACACACGGCCCCGGCGATTTCGACGGAAATCACATCGGCACTTGCGCTCACGAAACCCGCCACGGCGCTCTTCGACTTTTCACTTAGCGTGTCGAGTATCCGAGTATCTGGATGCCTTTGTGTTACGCTTGTATAGCTGTAATTGTCTCGTGATTACGATTTTCGACGTATACAACCTCTCGTGTTCTGAGGAATTGATACTTCCTGGAGGGGGTGCACGGATGTAGAGAGAAAGAGAAAAAGTCTTGAGTTTAATTGTAAATTTCGAAGACGGATGATATTTTCTCAAAATAGACTGCCGCTAATAAAACCAATTTTAAATCTGTTGAAGGATTTATAATCGAGGCAAAAGTGCAGACTCGATTTCGTGCGACCGTGACATACATATACTAACTTTTAATACTTTTATCATAATAGAAAATCATGATTTTTTTATATTAAAATTAATAATTATAATTATAATTAATAATATAACTGTAATTGTTATACAAATTTTTTATACAATAATTTTGCATAAAAATTATATAGTTATATTATTTACGCACAATATCGAGCTCTGCGAACTTAAACATCGGCAAAGCTAAGAAGATACGACACAACATTGTTCTCGCTTGTTTTGCAAACCTATCAAGTTTTAGAGTCCGTGAGGAATCCGCTTGCTAGCATTCCTCGTCTGCAACACCGACCAACGCGCGGCTTTCGTGACACGGCCGCTCGCGGATTAATCACGTTTATGGGGCGCTTTGTAACCGGTCCCTGTGGCGCGGACGCGCGACAATTCTACGCGAAAAGTAGCCGGCGGCCGGCCGGCTGCGTTCCCGAGGGACGGGAAAGCCCGGAAAAAGGAACCGGAGCGAATTACTCAGCCCGCGGGGCCGCGCCGCGCCCATTTGCGGAAAAGAAGCGGGGTGTAATGGCAAATTCGATTATCCGCTCGGCGAGAAAGCGAAATGAGCGACGTGGCGCAAGAACGCGAGAAATTGCCGGTTCTCTCACTGCGATCCGCGTTACGCGATGATCCTACGAGCGTCTCCTGGAGAGCGCGAAGGAGTAGATAACGCCGCGATAACGACTCGTAGCGAATGGGAGTTGAGTGTGTTTTTCTTTACAAACACTTTGTACAATTACAAAGACTGTATAAACTATAGGATACAAGAATAAAATACATTAGATTTTTATATAGACTATCTTAGCAAAAAATCTATAATTTTAAAAGAATATATGTATATTTTATTGTATGATAAGTTATATTGAGAAACGAAAAAACTGCTCTTATATATAATGTATATACTCTTAGTTAGTTCTGTATGCGTTTAGTAGGAAAGGGAATATTGAAACAGCGAATCTGTCTTTATACAGCTAATCCAATGCCATTCTTTTAAAATGCCAGCATCCAATCGAAGGCTCCTTATGATAGCCCTGGTGATTTTAATGCCAATAATAGTCAAATAAAAATTAAAGTATATATATATATATATATATATATAATTTTATCTCTCCTCTAAATAATATTAATAAAATGAATTGTGAGGATTTATATAAATTAACTTAACATAATTAATGATGCATAATGATGCTCTTTTCATACAAAAAATATATTGTGTCTGTTTCTGATGATTTATTTTTGCTTTTAATAAATTTGCTTGTTTTTTCCCTAACAAAATTTTCTTGAAAAATGCTTTCTTATTTGTTGCTAAAAATTAAAGCATGAAATTTAAGGATATAATATAATGCAATGTGACGAGATTGTCACGCGCATGTACCGCACAATCTGGTGCATGCTATTGCATTCTGTACCGGATGAATGTCACGTTCATCGCGCCAAACAGGAAAGCGACGTTACTGTCATTCGCTTCGATTCGTTACTTCCGGAACCATCGACATCACCTCCGTCATTTTCCTCCCCTTCGACCTTCTTGCAGCACGCGCCCCCTTTTTTCTTCAAATTACGTTCGCTCGTACAAACGCGTTAAAGGAAACGAGGTATACCCTATTAATCGCCGAGATACTTATCGATCGTTAACGAGAGGTGGGGAACCGCCGTTAATTACCGAACGTATGCAGCGTGTTAGCATCGCTGCACCTGCAGGCTTCCAGTTTCGTGTAAAGCCTTTCGCGGCCCACATTGACAGATTAATAAACGGATACGTTATCTTTCTCTCGACGACGACTGTTCGTGTTATCGATGCGTCCGTATAAGATCAGCTGACGTACTCGGCTTAAATAATGAACGTTGACAAGCTAAGAGAGCATCTGATGATGGCAGAAGTACAAAGTTTGTTAAATATTATTACCTTTATACTTCTAAAGTATTTAAAAAATAATGCCTGCACGCAAAATAGATTTTTTCGAATTTCCTTGACTTTTGTATACCGTCTTTTAAATCAAAGTAAAAGAGAATGTAGAATATTTACTCTTTTATCTTCAAGATTGATATTAATTATTTTAGTTGTATATAAGATATTGTATATCGACTTATACATGATGTTCCAGGTCAGGTCAATAAAATTTCAAGGCCTTATAGGAAATTGAATTTGGAACAAAAAAGTTCCCGTAAACATAGGTCCGGAAACGTTTCGTTAAAAAGTTATAGCTAAGAAACTTGGAAAAATCGCGTTTTTTTATGATTTTTAAAAATAAAAGATGTTTTGAGCTTATTTTCTTTTAAACGCCTTATCAGAAGTAAATGAAATTGATGTAATTTAGGTTGTTATTGAATTTATACCTATTAGATTTATTTTGTTACTTTTTTCAAATAAATGAAGGGTGTTTTGAAGTTGTTTTTAAAAGTCATTAGAAAACGTGATTTTTCAAAGTTTATTAGCTATAACTGTTTAACGAAGCGTTTCCGGACCTATGTTAATGGGAACTTTTTGTTCCAAATTCAATTTCCTATAAGACCCTGATGTTTTATTAATCTGGAACACCCTGTATATTTATCTGTCGATACTGCTGTGTATTTCTATCTGGACACGGGAATTCTCTAACCAGATAACCAGGGAACGGTGGTAACGTTTCGATTTACGGTTAGATAAATTGCACACCTTGGCCGGCCGCACGTGGAGGACGAACACGCTTCTTCGTGCGTTCATTCAATGGACGTCTATATTCAGACTTCTCAGACGCGTATGTATAATTAGGTTTCGAGTTGATACGCAATGCACGCAGCCGGAAAAAAGCCGGAAAATCGTTAATGAACATAAAGCAGTAGACATTCCGTTCCTCTGGGCGATACAAAAACCCACTTCCGGCATAAATTAAGTGCGTGTGCGCGCGCGTAAGAATAATTACTTCCACGTGCGTAATCAACTTGCGGCCGATTCCCGTTTAAATTAACACGTGATGCGATTAGTCAATGTGAAATATGAAGCGTCGCTTTAATTGTGGCGGAGATACGCGCGTTTGATGACTCTCTTCGCGGCGCATGTGCGTGTCATGACAATTATATTAATATTATACATCGATAATTTTAAGCATTTTGAGAGTCTTAATGTATAAAAAAATGTATCACTAAATAGAAAACGGACATTAAAAACTCGCTTCTAAAATTAGTGTACCCTATATATTAGCCATTATAATAATTTTGGTTAAAGCATATCTACCATGTGTTCAATAATATTATATAAAATATATGAAATGAAATAATTATCTTATTTTATTTTAAGAATAGGCGGAGAAAACTATAGGAAAAATAAAACCACGTGTATTATAAACGTGACACACATTTTATAATTTACCAGAATTCTCGATGTAGTGTATTCCTCGTGAAAAAAGCTGTTAACTGTCTGTGGCAGAGAGATGCTCGCTAAACCGTGCAATGCATTCGTGCGCTGAAACGCACGTCGCCGGTCGCAGCGGGGTGACACGACTCGGCTCCTCCCTGCAGGAACGAAAAAAAGATAGCGGCCAGGCGAGGCGCAGAGCACCGGTGCGCAGGGTGCGTTTTCATACAAAATAACGAAAGCTCCTTCCGGTATCGGCCGGATCACGTAATAATGCCGGTGTGTGTGCGAAAGTTCTCTCCGCCTGGTAGGCGTGGTCGGCTTGCCAGTCTAACCCTACAACGCACATTCGCCGACTATTTACGTACCCGATGTGAAAGCGTCGCGAAATGCAAGTCCCGCCCATTGGGGCGGGTGGTCGCCCGTTTGCTCGCTCCGCCGGGGCGATAACGAAAATGCTTTTCTATTTTTCGCGAGGACTGCGCGCGACCGGAAGTCCCACGTTCGTTCGATACTTTTAACTCGATTTTCCGCCGGGAGTTGGCCGGCGTTACTTATCAGAAACCTGAATTGAACGCGCGCGGCGTTCAACCGCGAAACGTAGATCGGTCTCCAGAGAGAACTCCTCAAATTTGCGGCGTAAAATTTTTCTCGAAGAGAAAAGCTCCCTGCCTTGAGCTTCGCAGAATTTTAGTAGTTGCCGTCGCTTATATTCGAGGTATAATTACAAGTATCAAGTACATATCATTATAAACATATAGCTAAACACCAATGTTCATAATTATTCCAACGTACCCTGAGAAATTTTAATTAATTAACTTTGTATTAACGACCTACAACGAACCCGTGTAGCTTTTATTTCTTCATACAAGATAATGAATAACGTGAACGATACAGAAAATATTAAAAGATATTAGGGCAGGTTCCAACTGAGAGAGTTTGAAGAGTTTCTAATTTACCCTCTAACGCCGCGTATTATCATATTCCCAATTAAAATCGTTGATTGAAGCAGAACGTGTACGCCGTCAAATCAGGACAATGGAGCGTGTGCGTCACTAAAATATTCCGTTCTTGGGGAAAAAAAAAGGAAAAGAAATGGTGTCGACACAAGGTTGCCCGTTCCGAGGTGGGGAAAAGGGGGCTGATAGCCTCAGCGAGGGTAGAAATTGTATGCACCAAGACATGGTTCAATTATACCGTTAATTACGCTAATTAGGTATACGCAATTATTAGCAGTCTGTACGTCGATACAGTGACATAACATTATATTCATATATGTGCAATGTACTGGCGAGTATAATGTTTCCGCGGCTTGGTCCTGTCGGTCCAATGTCCATATTATTATTTTCTTTATACGCTCGCGCGTACATTGGCGTTCGTAGCTTGATATATAATGCAGGTATATCTCGGATATTTCTGTGTAGATACTGCTTATAGCTCGAGTTAAAATGTGCCGCGCGTTGATATAAAGCGTTTTAAATGCAATCATTAATTTCGCGTTTCTATTACTGCAATAAGAATTTGCATTTTATAAATATGCGATTTCTCGTGGTGGTATTAACCCACTCTCCCCGATCGCATATCTCTCCTTCCGTTCTAATTCCCTCCAGCTTTGCGCCCTGTTCGCGATGCCCTCCTCGAGACATATGCCTGGTGCAGGAGACATAAATCCGTCTGTAATTTGAGAAGGATTTCTTTGGTATCTTCGCGGTCAATTAAAGCATTAAGAATGTTTTATAAATCTGTGATGTGTATCTAAGAAAATTTAATAGAGTGATAATTCTATGATACTTGATAGAACGATGATTCTGTCAGGAAATTCGCGTTAAATTATACTATTAATTATCTCTGATTAAGATAGAGATAGGGTAAACTCGGGTAAGATGGCCATACAGGAAAGACGGTCAACCTATGTTCATTCGATGTTTCATGGCGAGCTAGATTGAAAGAACGTAGGTTGGCCATCTTTCCTGTATGGGCATTTTACTCGAGTTTACCTTATATTGATTTATTTTTAATCACATAATTCATCCGTAGGTGGATTTAATAATTGTTTATTTGGAGGGTAAATATACAGAAAAAATATTTTTTAAACTTTATTTAGCATTACTTGATTTTTTTCATAAAAAAATAATTCTGAGAGTGTGGTAATTTATTATATGGAGGGGTAAAAACCACAGATGTGTAAGTCAAATTTTTTAAAATGTTTGACATACACCACTGTGGTTTTTACCCTTCCATACATTAACACAATTATAAGTTTCCTTTATTTTTAACTTTGAAAGGCACTGTTAAAACACAAAACATGAAAAAATATTTCATATTTTCAGATTTTCTTTTTAATGCTCCGACAAATTTGCAGTAAACTTTTTTTTGAACTAAAATATGTTGAAATTGTATTATGTGCATTGAATCTGCATCAATTATTATCTGTATATATATCAACTAAAATTCTGACACTGCGTTACGTTACGTGGTAATACTTTAAAGACACCCGGTAGGAAGGCATGAGCTCTGACCGGCAACTTCAACCATGAAGTCTCGAATTAGCGATTCTAAGTATTTCAAGTCGCGAGACGTCAAGTGCATGACGAGTACTTGTTGTCCAATTTCGTTAAATCTTTGATCTCGCCGCAAAGGGAACAGAATCTTGCGAAGACCTTTGTATTCTTACATCTGCGTGTTATTTTTATCGTGACTTAGGAACTATTAGCATAGTATGAGGGTTAATTTGTTTTAATTTAATTTGCTCTATTCATTCATGTGCATTTTATCATGACAATAATAAAATTATGATATAATAATAATAAAATAATAACTTTTACCTCGACAATACTACACGTTAAAGAGTTTGTTGCACAAATTAGAAAGTAATTAATAAAACAGATTTAGAAAATATATTTTTTATCCTTTTTTCTTTATTTCTTCACTTCTTCACTTCTTCACTTCTTTATTTCTTCATTTCTTTATTTCTTTATATTAATTTCTTTATTTCTTCGTTTTTTCTTTATTTCTCGCAATGTTTCTAATATATATAGTACACGTGTTACGAAACGTTAAAAAGATTATTTCTCTTTTTATTTCGATTTTAATAAATACAAGCTTTTGGAATATCATAATTACTAACTATATTCTAATCTTGTGAGTTTTGTATCAATCATGTGATATATACTTGGCTGTAGTGTAGCCATAAAATTTCTGCTAGCCAATTATCGCGAATAACTCCGATGCGAAATAAATTTCAACGTGCAATGTAATATCCGTGGAATATTCGAAAAATATGTATTGTATAATGTATTATTCGAAGAGATCTCGATTGTTAGGCCCGATTCCGAAGGGAAATTAATGATTCTAATTATCGTTCCTGTTGCTGTTGCAATTCCGAGCGATGCCACACATCGCCGGTCGGCTGCGGCGAGACTGACGAGAGACCGTTTTCATTATTCAAAACGCCATCGTGACAGCAAGCCGTACATAATGCGCAGAAATCGATGCCGGCCGCTGACTCTAACTCTATGTAATCGTGAGAAACTGGAATTGTTCAATCACGCGCCGGGAGCTGCGAGATCGATACAATTGCATCGTCGTTGACGTCTCAGACCCTCATTCGTATCCCGCATTTAGCGCTAAATGCGCCGATGCGATTCTCAACCCGTAATAACATTGCACGCTATCTCCCTCGTATATATAAACTTTAGAATCAAACGGCTATATCTAGCGATAAAATATATAGCATGCAAATATGAACCTTACAGTTCATCATACGCATTGCACGCTGATTGATAAGCCATAAAACGCACCTTACATATTTATTAAAATCTTATTGCAATAATTAATTTAGAGAGGTACAAATGTACATTTTTTTAAATTAATGCTTAATTATTTTAATTTTATTACAACAACTGTTGTAATTTGATTATGTTGTATATTGGGTCGTATATTTTTGATTAATTTTTCTTTATTTCTTCAATTCGTCACTTCTTTATTTCTTCACTTCTTCATTTCTTCACCTCTTCATTCCTTCATTTCTTTATTTCTTTATTTCTTTATTTAATAACTATTGCAGCTAAGAAAGTAGTTAATACATATAAAACAGGAAATGCAAGTAACAAATATTATAATTAGTGATAACTTAAATTGAAAGCATTTATTATATGTTTTAATCAGATCTGATTTCGGGGATAAAAACCGGAAAGATATGCGTATATATCGTTAACGCCGAATGTCACATCGTTGAGATTTGAATTTGCTCTAGTTTATCGATATCAGCCGAAGTAAATTCTTACAATCAGCGTATTAATATCTGCGCACGAGAGAGGATGCGGCCAGTGCAGCCGAAACCAAAGGGGCAAGAACGACCGTGGGATTCGCGCTAAGGATGCTCGCCTCGCGCGTCTGCCCTCTGTTCCCCTCTTTTAATCTCGCCGTTCTCTTCAATCTCCGCTTAATAATTGTTTTTTGCACTCGTGTTTACGAGGACGGGGGCCAATGATACGCATTACGCGTGGCACTGGTTGCACTGGTGCGCGCATCTGCTTCTTCAACGCCGAAATCTTACTCATCCTGTTGCTATTCCTTCCGCACATATGTCCGAAATGCATCTAGGGAATTATCCTTTCTGAATAAATCCTGCAGGACTGATTGATCCGCGTAATTGTTTAAGTGTAATATACTCACAGACCCAAATTAAATACATTATGGATCATTATTCAATACTTACATACTCGTACATTTACACATCCGTGCAATCCAATTTAAAAATAATAAAAAGACTGAAAATAAGACCCTATATGTTTAATATAAGTGCAGATAGCGAAAGTTAAAGCTAATTTTTTATTTATATTATTTAATTAAAAGGACTTTGCTTGTATAAATATCTTTGCGTTCGAAAATATTGTTTAAAAACATGTGCTATTTTAATATGCAAGAGTTAATTTTAGTATCGTTTTTAATAGCTGTTGCAGTCTGTTGAAACATTAACATATGAGAATAACTCAAGTAAAATTACCTACTTATCAGATATATGCAATATATGTATTATAATAAGTGCGATATAAAATTGTTTTCATTTTACTTGAGTTAAACAAAAATAATTAACTTGAAAAAAATCGTAATTAATGAAAGAGCACAATATTTCAAATATTTGATTATTACAATAAAAATATTGTAGCTATTTACTTAAGAAATTAAGCAAGATTTTGAATTACTTCTACCAAAGCGAGCACGAAACCTTAATTTTGCAAAGTAGCAATTAGTAGACATTACAAACACTTGCATATAACGGAAAGACACCAAATTAAAGTACAGATCAATAATACCGATTCGTCCCGGATCATTTTCTGTTTTTAATTATACCTGGGTTAGCCGAGGTTAACTCCATTAAGTTTGCGATGCCGTAAGAAGTTACCGCGATCTTTATTTTGTTTCGTTCTTTCAAGATCCAATTACGTCCGTTTACGTTAAACATTTTCGGGTTTATTGCCTGACGTTGTGAAACATGAAAAATAAGAGTAACCGACTATTGTAATTTTTTAAATTTCGTTTATAAAAGTTTGCAGCTGTTATTAACATAAAAATATATGCATGGTCACAATTAAATCAATACGATAAAAATTTTTTGATATAGAAAAAATATTTCCGGCTTTCTTAACATTTGAATTAACTATATTGTACGTGTATGTATTTTTTAAATATTAATTGAAAACTGAAAATTTTATTAAAAACTGATAACATTGAATGATAATATTAAGGACACAAAGACTGATATATAAAAATATTACTTTTATTCTTCTAATTATTTTTCAGTATAATCTATACTATTATCTATACTATTATATAAAATCCTTACGGGTGGTGTATGTTTGTGGGTTTTTAACTTAAAAACTATTGGACCGAATTTTTACCACAAGTATATAAAATAGGGGTAGAATTTTCCGGAAAGTGCTATAGAGTGTGTAGTTTTTCGTTATCTATTTTCTGGAAACCGATTTTTTTAATTCTTACGGGTGGTGAAATTAAAACAATTAAAAAAATCAGTTTCCAGAAAATATATAACGAAAAACTATACACTCTATAGCACTCTCCGGAAAATTCTACCCCTATTTTATATGGTTTTAATACAAATTCGGTCTATCTATACTAATATATAAAATCCTTACGGGTGGTGTATGTTTGTGCGTTTTTAACTTAAAAACTATTGGACCGAATTTTTCCCACAAGTATATAAAATAGGGGTAGAATTTTCCGGGGAGTGCTATAGAGTGTGTAGTTTTTCGTTACCGATTTTTTGGAAATCGATTTTTTTAATTATCCGAATCTTAAAAAATTGTATATGAAGTAGGGATAGAATTTTACGGGGAGGGAGAGAGGGAGAGAGAGAGAGAGAGAGAGAGAGAGAGAGAGAGAGAGAGAGAGAGACTATTTGCGTGTCTTATTACATATGTCCTCCGGGGCGAAGCCCGGGTAACCAGCTAGTTCACAAATAAATTCAGTTTTTTTTACGTAGAAAAAAATTAAATAATCTTAGTACGTTAAACGTATAGCTGCAAATTTTTTGGATTATTATAAAAAAATTTTCTAATTTTATAATGCTGATTTTCGTTACAAATTGTATAATTTTTATTTCAACATACTTAATATTGCTTGCAAATAATATATGCTATAAACGTCAGGCTCAATCGGCTACTCCAATGGAGACCGATACGACTTGACAATGTGATCATTTTCAGTGAAAGTGTAAGGGCCTAAGAAATCGACGGTTAGTTTCGCGCGACCATAACGAGTCGGTAACGCGTACATTTGCGAGAAGTTAACAGCTTCATAGAAAGGTACCCCAACCGATTCCCGTTCATCTCGGGAACGTTTACTGCCTCGTAGAGACGAGAAGGAATAAAGAGAGAAAGACGGACAGGAGGTCGGAGTTCCGTCTCCGACGAAACTGTTCGAAAGCTGGAAGAATAAGAGATAATCGCTGAACGAGCGGCAGTTATAGTTTTACGAGAGCCGATAATCCCGCGCCGTTTCTTACTCTCTACGTCGAAACGCGCTCCCGCGCTTGTTACCCATTTATAAATCTACTTAAACCACGGTTTTGCCGGTATTCCGCGGCTCCGTGTTTACCTTTCCGGCTTTCGACAACTCGCTCGGATCGCCGTGGATATTTCCGTCTTGTCGATTACGACCGGCCAGATCAACAACGTTCGAAGAAATCTTCGGCAGCGCCGCGCGTAATTACTGGCTCTCCTGTCCCGAAACGGTCTCTCGTTACCGATCTCTCGTTGCCAAGCGAGACTATTCGAGCGCGCAACACCGGACTCGATTGCCAGTGGATCGCCTTTTTCTGCGACTGTCAAAGGTTGCGATCAATTTAGTGGGTTCCCTGGAGTACGTAGTGGATCGGGGAGATTAACGCAAAACTGGTTTGACGGAAAAAAAGAGAGATATCGATACAGAATGAATTTGAAATAAAGTAGATTTTATTTTAGATCGCATTACAGAGCTTTTTTAAACGGTTAAGGAGTAAAACATTAATTTTATCAACACTTTGTTTAAGAAAATAATTGAAAATATTTTATTTAAAAAGTTTTTATTAAAAATGTGGAAATATAATTTTTTAATAGGAAATAAAAATTGATTGAAAAGTACTGTATGTGTATGTGTAATTTAGAGGATAGTTCCATTAATTATTTATATAGAAATGATAAAAATAAATGTGACAAGTATAATGTAGCTACTACATAAATTAAATGAATATAAAATTATCCAAAAGATAAAGAAATGCTGATATACACATACATTATATTAAAAAAAAGTTAATTCTGGATTAACTCGACGTTGCTTATCACTTCCTCGTTATGAATAATGTTGACTCGCATTCGCAAAATGCTGAAAATTAATGAAAGCAATAAACTGGTTTCGACGAATTCGAATCTGAACGGGGGGAACGCGATTTCGTCAGGCGGATAAGGAGCGGCTGCGGACTTATCGGAGGTTTTAATTATTCCGAGCTTACTCCCGTTTTAATGACCGTAATGACGCCCGACCGTGAGCGCTTTAGGAGGACTTCCGAAAGCGAGAGGGAAACGCGAAAGGGAGGCAAATCGCCATCCTCGCGTTTCTCCCAGAGAATCGGAGGCACCGAAGCCATCATCCAGATAATATGCTAATTTCTTGACAGTTAAGTAAAGCACGTAGGGGAGATCAGGCCACGCTAACCTCACAATTCTGTCGAATCGGTAATGGTTATGGCCGTTAATGGCCACGTATTTCATGGCCGGCCGATCATCGTTCTACTATACACATTATACACAACTTCGCTGTCCCTTCCTTTCCTACCCTCCGCTGCACTTATACACACTCGCCTCGCGATACGCGGCAATTGAAAGCACTCGTATTTCTCTCCCTTGTCTTGTTTTTTCCTTTTCCTCTCACGCAGCTTCGTCCGTTGTTCTCCCAACGAGAGAACAGCTGACGAGAGCCGGGATTTCCTTCGTGGAGATTGAAACATTCCGCGCCGGCGGAAGAAATTAAATTCGCAGACCGTATATCTTACTTTTATAAGTTGAGATCAATCGTGCAATATTGACAGTTTGAGAAAAATTTTACGAAAAACTTTGCAAAGTTCTCTTCGTACTTGATAGGGAAGCATAATTTAATATTATATTTTTTAATATTCTGTACTAGAAAGATAGAACGAGGTAATTTAATTATTACACAGATTTGTGTAATAATAAATATACGCTAACACTTGTATAAGAAAAAAACCATCAAATAAAAAAAAATCTTAATTTAATTGTTTATAATTCAGAAATTATATTTAAAAAATCAGAAATAACAAATTGTATGAGCAATTGCAGAAAGAAAAGAGAAGTAACATGATGGTTAAGAGTCTCAATAAGCTTTCTTATAAAAAAAAAAAAAAACATGTAGTCACGCCGAATGCTTTTAATATATCCCACTAGCTCTAATATCGCGAAATATAACTTTGATTTCGGCCTCGTACAGAGGTTGACCCGCGCAGCTCTCGGCCTTAATAACCTTTTAACGCGAGGGCAGTATCTCTTTCGAGTGAGAAGTGCGAGTTAAGTGCTCTACCCCGTGTGTATCGGGCCACCCCCCGAGCAATATCCGGGGGTCCTGCGTTCTGCGAGGATTCCCGCGCGCGCTTTCTTTCTCTCTCTCTCTCTCTTTCTCTCTCTCTCTCTCTTATCATCGATGGATCCGCGCGAGTGCGCGAATGCGGTTACCATTATGGTGGTAATATTACAATTATTATTATATCATTTCGAATGTCAGGGGGTCAAGCGTGCCGCGACTACGTATAGGCGTAATATCGGTGCCTATTGAACGCGCGCTCTACGTTCTTCTCCGCCCCACGTATATGGCAGCGGATACGTAATTATCCGGCGGGCTGCCTCGCCCCGATATTTATGGGATCGAGAGCGAGAGATCGAAATCGAATTCGTGCCCGGGCAGTCCCATCTGCCCGATCTGTCTCCCGAAATGTACGGCGTATCTACGAAATCGGAGCCCATTCTCGAGTCGCTGCCGCGGAGTTAAGAGGCCGTTTTAAGGACTCGCTTATAGTTGACATTCATTAATATCATGTGCGCAAAATTATTGTGAAAAAGATTTATTGCGAAGTCAATGTCATTATTTATACTATCCTTAAATAATTATCAAGATTATAAAGATATTTTATATATCGATTATGTTTTCTAACTTAAAATCAGATAATATGATAACAGCATAAAATAGAATAAAGATTAATCAAATATTCATACTTTGTATGCAGTTTCCTATTTCTAGTTTTATTTATTCTCTCCGTTGAGATTATTATTATTCTTCGTGAAACAAGATTTGACTAAGGAGTGGAATAAAGAAATAAATATTCGGAAGATACGCGCAAGTCTCGCTCACTCTCTCGTGTAATGTTTTTCTCTTCCAAATACCAATATCGATCTGACTGCTCGATTAGCCGATAGTCAAGCTTGGCCCAATCTAGCTTTAGTCTCTTCTCGCGGTTTCCCACAGTTAAGCAGTCGGCTAATAAAATCTGTTTTTATTAATATCACATTATTTTACGTTTATAGCGGTTCCAAGAAGCGCGCGGAATCGTAATAGCACCCTGCCGTTTGCCACCAGGTGGCTTTAGTTTTATCCGAGATAGTTCACCGCTTGAGAATCCTTTATATCATCAATTAAAACTCTATTTCAAATATTATTTGTGCATATATGATGCTCCCAAATTCTTGCAGGAGTATTAAAATAATTGCATGAAAGGAGACTTCTTGATTCCTATAACGATACATCAACCTTCACATATTCACGTCGGTCTTAACTCGATTTTTTGAGATCTATTTCTATGAGTTAAACTGTTTAGATTTTATATTACTTTGCAATTAATATTTTTATGCGAATGATATTTTTTAATTAGCAAAAAAATTCATAGTAGACATGCAGTTTATTGCTTATTTGATTTAATTATAACAGAATTACGTGACCCGTCCTTTCGATAGAATACTGAAAGAAATCTGTTGGAACTGCGAACGCGAAAACTTGGTGACGCTCTCGTAATTACTCCGGTTCAATGACAGTGGCATGAATCACGTGTACGTGAAAGTCGTCGCGGCGGTGCTAACCTATTGACCGAAGACCGAATACCGATGCATCACGCGATGCACGGTGCACTCGTGGTCATGTAAGACCTTGAACCGATCGGGCAAAGAAACGCGCACGCACTCCTGATGGGAAAAGGACAACGGTTCATTGGATTGCATGTGCCTTCGCCGTGAAACAAAGTGCACGCGGCGGATATAACGCGTTCATTCATTCGCGACGCGCGTAAGCGCGAACGCGTTTCTTCACAGAGAAGAGATCTCATTGCGCCGAGAGTACTGGTAACGAGAAAAATGTTGCGATATTTTGAGGCCGTTGTACTAATTGACCCTCGATCGGCCTATAAGTATAATGTATTGTAGTTAGTTGTAGCGAGAGGGTATATAGATGGTCACTTTTGCGGTTTATTCATCGCGTCGCAAAGAAAAAAACACGTGGCAAACATATGTGTGTATTGAAGCGTAAACGACCATTTACGGAATGGTAAATTACGGTTTGCAACACGCTAGTCTGATAAATGTAGGGAATAATAGCGTAAAGCACGCATGCGGGGATCTTACGCTATATGTTTAGCCATCTCTCAGTGAATACGAATAATTAGAATTTACGTCGTAATCTGCGGCTCGTTGCAATTGTTGTCTGCTATCTGAGAAATTCATGTTTAGAAAAACATTCTAAAAAAACCCTTTTCATAAAAATGACCCAATAGTTAACATTTTTTTATAAATAATTTCAATATAATTACATTTTACAGATATTGATAAATACCACTATCAAAAAATATGAATCTTTTCTATTAAACTTTGCTTGACTCTTAACAGTCTCTTTATTAATATTAAATTCTGCATCGTATGCAAAAAGGCAATAATTATTAATAACTCTATCGTAAATATTATTTATCAAATTATCTTGCGTCCTGCAATTTTTATTTCCGACATCCGCAGTCTTTTTTATCTTTGACAATCAATTCTGTCTATCGCCGAATTCGCTGCCCGGATATCACCGCGGTGGTTAATCGGCCATCGGGAGGTAAGTATAAGTCGACGCAACACGCGAGGTGCATCCACGCGCGATATGCACCTACACGTGAAGACCTTGAACCAACAGAAACGATCGACGGAAAAAGAAACGCATGCACGCATTCGCTCGGACGAGGGGGGGGGGGGGGTGGGACGACGACGGACGGACGGTTCATCAGTTCTCGCATGTCTCCCGGTCTCGAGGAGGAACGGATAGATTTACGGGGTCGTCGCGCGTCGGGGCCGTTGCACGTCGAGGTTGCACACACTTCGGCGCGCACCTCGTGGTTCATTCACCAACTCGGTACACGCGGATGATAGCGTGCGCCGCGTGGCAGACGGGTTGGTCTGTGTGTCGGTTAGGTCAGGTTTTTAATGGTCACGTGATCACGTCATCGTGCGTGCACCATCCCGATGGAATGGACCACGCGAAGCTACAACGTCGAACGTCACGAAGACGCCGCGACCGGGCCGAGCGCTTTGTGTGCTTCCGTTTCGATAATCTCTCTCTCTTCTTCCGCGTCCTCTTCTTTTTTCTATCATGATGTTCGTCTCTTGACGTTCGATCAGCGCGGATTAGCGCAATGGCTAAGCCCGGATATCCCGGATATCCCGTGAAGAAAAAATCTTCGAATTGTAGTTGTCAATACGTGATGTAGAGTCAAGTATTTATTAATGTTATATAATTATAATGTAACAAATGAAGTCTCGGATTTAGACAAGATTCGCACGATGCTCAACGGCCTCAGCTCTCCTTTTCCTTTGCATGAGGATGACTGCGACCTTTTCCGCGATCGTTATAATTTGACATAATATATAATAAATAAAGAAGGATACAACAGATATCGCTGACTCATCAATTTATACCATGTAAACAGCTGCCATACATTCCTTGGTCTAAAATTAAATATTCTACAGTGATAATAAAATTTTCTATATCATAAAATTACTTATATACAGAAGAAAAGAAATCATTCTTCTCTAAAAAGATTAGAAATTATCTTTTTAGGAAAACAATTCACAGATTATGATACATAAATACTAACAGATCTTATTATACACTTGTGTGTTAAACTTGGACAATTGAGATCGCTATGCTTTTAATTCCTCTAGTATCTAATTATCTCGTTATGAGATTATTAACAATAATCTCATAATCAGGAATGCCATTCTTAATTAGACGTAATACACAATTAGGAAAGAGGAAGGTAATTTAATATCGGAGCATCTAAGTGTAACCGATCCTTCTTCCTTTCTCCGCGACACATTACGCTCCGGTGGAAATCACTCAAGGTGAGCAGGTGCTCTCACTTTCGACTACAAGTGCAGGAAGGGTATCGTTTTAACGGTCGATCATTAATTTCAGTCTTAAAGTGGTAACGATCGAGTGCCGGTAATAACAATGGCACTAAAGGCGAGTATCCAGTCGCCGAACTTAATTACAGATTGAAAATGTTTCTCGACCGTTCCCCGGCCGACTTGAAATGTATCCGCTAATGCTAATTCAATTCGAGGATATCATTCGATTATCGCCAGCAAAATCCTTATTCGAAATAGTGCCTAACGGTCGCTCAAAGTTAAATCACTTATATTTGTTAATTAGGAGCTAAAACCGTTTTTTCGAGTAAATCAGTTTGTAATTGAAAAACGCTCAAAATTTCTAAAAACGTATATCTCTTGCGCTTGCTCTCGCAATAAATTTTTATAAATATATATATTAAGGATGGTCTAACAACGCAAAGTATGTAATTGCATGCTTGTTATTTTATTATATAAATTACAAAATGATATTGAAAATTATATTAAATTTTGAAGCGATAATTTTATTTTATCAAAGAATAATAATTGAGATCATCTTAACGTTATTTATTTGATAATACGAGGTTATATATATACTTTAAAGCAATATTATGCTGTTTTCTACTTACGTATTATGAGAAAAGAACCTTCATCTAGAAGAATGTCAGGTTTTCTCAATAAAACATAAGTTATCATTTTTATTTAATTTAAAGCAGTACGCTAGAGGCTTTACTTTAATTACATTAGAAAAAGAATCGATGAGATTTTACAGACCGGTCCTGATGCACTTTCATCCGATTGCTTCGCGGCACCGCGGTCGAAATTACCGTGGTCGTTCGCTGCGCGTTGCTGGTCGAAAGCCGAAGAAACGAGACCTCATTATCGGCGCATTCGCTTAACGTCCATTAAGGGAGTAAATTAAATAAATAAGAAGACTCGAGGTCCCTCGAACAGTCGCGGCCGCGCCGGTCCGGTCCCTCGGAGCGCACACTGGCTTGGCGATTTTGCGGACGTCGAATATTATAAATAATCTCGTTGGAATACGAAACGACCGACATTACCATTAAGATAGCGGCCGCGTGCCGCGATAATCGGAGAATTAGTCCGTGGCATCTGCCCTGGTGCTACGCGTAGCCGTGGTATAACGTGGAGCCGATACTCTGCTCTACTTCGGTTCCGACGCGGGAACGGAAGGGGATATTGCGAAGAAGATGGAATTACGATGTGAGCCTGCACCTCACTTGGAGTAATTTAGATACGAGAGAGCGAGTGAGCGTACAGCAGCCCGATCCCACCACCGAGGGAAACGCGCGTGAGCGAACGACTCTTGTTCTCGATAACCAAACACGCAATTATTCGGCTACCTTGCCTGCGTCGGGACGCGGCTTATCGACGCAGTGCGAACATTTTTGAGTCGCTAATTTGAACATCGCGATCGCGATTGTCCTTGGGACAGCGATATCTTTTGAGATGAGCGATTGGAAAGTGCATCTCTCGGTGAAAGTGTGAAATTCATCTATTCTAGATTTTCACGCGTTCGATGCAAGAATCTAGAAAATGTTTTGATACACTTGGAAGATTAGGATATTTTTCAAATACTTGCATGCATTCTTCAAATTTTAGATATCTTATCATGAATGACGTGAATAATTGTGAAGATGTCTTATTTCTGTAAATTTAAAGCTATGTCTCTTACATGCGGCTTTGTTATAAATATGCACAGAAAAAAAAGAAGTATTAAATCAATACTTGTATATAGGTACGCAAGAATATATAATCTTGAAATGATATTATATTGCATTAAACGAAGAAAACTTACTTAAATGAAGTCATTTATATAGTTAAACAAAGTTTGATATAGTTCAATCAAGAACAAAAGTAATTGAAATAAAGAAAGAAGAAAGTTGAAATTCTTATAAGAAGATTATAGTTATATTCTTGCGTATATACAAGTATATCAGTGTTGATTTACACTTCTTTTGCTTCCTCATAGAGGAAGCTTTGTTTTCGTGAAAAACATTTTTTTCAAGTATCTTTGGCAAAGTGTTTAGAATGTTCTAAAACGTCGAAAAATCACTTTTTTACAAAATGTCCGTGTGTATGTGTGTGTGTATGTATGTAACGCTTCTGTTGTCCGTTAATGCTCTAACTTCCGTAATTTTTTAGATATCGGAGTGCATTTTTTTTTTTAATCGATAGAGTATCATGTAAGGAAGGTTGGGATTGAATTTGGCAATGATCGGTAAAGCGGTTCTTTTTTAATAAAATTTTGAATTTTTGTAGAAATGTTCGTTTATGCTCTAACTTCTGCAAATTTGGAGATATCGATCTATTTCTAATTTTATTATATTTTTCAGTCTTTTCTACCCCTATTTCATATATAATGTTTTAAGATTTGGTTGATTAGACCCAGCTTTATACGCGATCAAAGGTCTATAATTTTGCTCGCATATAAAGCTAAGTCTAATCAACCGAATTTAAAAGAATGATATATGAAATAGGGGTAGAAAAGACCGAAGTAAAAATTGTTTTTTGAGTTTTCGATGCCAATGTGTTGCTTATGTTCGAAAACGTCGAAAAATCGTAGAGTATCATTAAAGGTAGGTTGGTGTTGAACCTCAAACTTGAAATCAACCAAATCTTAACGAATTATATATGAAATATTAAAGAATTATATATGAAATAGGGGTAGAAAAAACTGAAGAATATAATAGAATTAATAAAAATTGCTAATAATGAAGGGGCTACTGATTTTTATCTAAAAAAACAGCTAAATTTACCAAAATTTCTATAACTCAAGAACTGATTAACCAAATTTTAAAGAATTATATATGAAATAGGGGTAGAAAAAACTGAAGAATATAGTAGAATTAATAAAAATTGCTAATTATGAAGGGGTTACCGATTTTTATCTAAAAAAATCTATATGATTACCCTAATTTCCGCAAATTTTGAGATATCGAGTTTAATTTTTTTTTTTATGAATAGAGTATTATTAAAGGTAAGTTGGTGTTGAATTTGGCAATAATCGGTGAAGGGGTTACCGATTTTTGCCTAAAAAGTGTACAAGTTATTCGTTAATAGACCGAATTTTAAAGAATTATATATGAAGTAGGGGTAGAACTTTGCGGGAATTGCCATAAAGTATACAATTTTTCATTACCGATTTTTGGAAACCGGTTCCGAAATTTTTAAGATTTCGTTGATTAGACCCAGTTTTATACGCGATCAAAGGTCTATAATTTTGCTCGTATATAAAGCTAAGTCTAATCAACCGAATTTAAAAGAATTATATATGAAATAGGAGTAGAAAAGACCAAAGTAAAAATTGTTTTTTGAGTTTTCGATGCCAATGTGTTGCTTATGTTCGAAAACGTCGAAAAATCGTAGAGTATCATTAAAGGTAGGTTGGTGTTGAATTATCCTTTTTTTTGTTTATGGTATAACTTCCGTAATTTTTTAGATATTGGGATGTTTTTTTTTTTAATCGATAGAGTATCATTCAAGGAAGGTTGGTATTGAATTTGGCGATGATCGGTAAAGGGGTTCTTTTTTAAAAAAATTTTGAATTTTCTTAGAAATGTCCGTGCTCTAACTTCCGCAAATTTGGAGATATCGATCTATTTCTAATTTTATTATATTTTTCAGTCTTTTTTACCCCCATTTTATATATAATTTTTTAAGATTTGGTTGATTAGACCTAGCTTTATACGTGATCAAAAACAAAATTAATATAAACGGAAAAGTATAATTAAAGAAAGTTAAGGAAGGATAGAGGTAGATAGACTTTTAGGAAAAAAGTAAGAAGAAGATGCAGCTTGTAAATTTTATGAAAAAATTTGAAAAAAAAAATTGTGCAAATTAGAAATTTGCACTTGGCTTCCTCATCAAATTAAAACTGTGCAAATTAGAAATTTGCACTTGGCTTCCTCATCAAATTGAGATGTGGAAATTTACACATAGCAAAGTCACAATTTTGAAGTGAGAGAGTAGGAAATTAGCAAATTAAATCCACAACGTATTGCTATTTTTAGTTTTTTTAGTTTTTTTAGTGAATGTACATAATTATGTACACAGGCCCCTAAAGGGTTAAGTGTGCAAGTAGAAACCTTCGCTCACAAAGCTCTTCCTCTATGAGGAAGCTTTTATTTTATTTAATGTATGATTATTAGTATTTATTTGTATTGGCTTCCTCATAGAGGAAGCTTTGTGAGCGAAAGTTTCTACTTGCACACTTAACCCTTTAGGGGCCTGTGTACATAATTATGTACATTCACTAAAAAAACTAAAAAAACTAAAAATAGCAATACGTTGTGGATTTAATTTGCTAATTTCCTACTCTCTCACTTCAAAATTGTGACTTTGCTATGTGCAAATTTCCACATCTCAATTTGATGAGGAAGCCAAGTGCTAATTTCTAATTTGCACAATTTTTTTTATGTGTGTAAAATGCTATATTATGACTTTATAAAATTTTTATAATTTTATATGATTATATGTGATATAAATATATAATTCTCATTTCAAAAGTTATTAAGACAACCGTTGCGTAGCAACGTTAAATATTCACGGGAATAGTATTTTATTTTAACAATAAGTTAAAAGAATAGATACATCTATTTTTTCTTAGAAATTGCAGTGTTTACCAGGATGTTACATTTGACGAGGTCTTATTATTTTTGTATATATGAAAATGCAAGTATAGAATTGCTAATGTGGAAATTAAGAGAGTAATACGAACCATTTATATTCGGTTATTTCTTTTTCTGTAACACGTACCTATATATGATCTGGATTACGATCATAAGACTTTACAAGCACTTTATCTGTCTTATCTACCACCGCAGTCTTTCTATCGGGTATCATTAGAGCCTATAATTTTAAACAAGTTTCTCTTTCATGATATGGGTGATACTATCGAGCTAGGTAAGATAATATAACCAACGTATGTTTTTCCTTCTCCCTTATATTACATAAAGTATACCAGTATGAATGCAATGCAATATGCATTATTTCAGTAATTATACACCATATAACATTATACTGTAATTATCGTATGGTACAAAACAAAAGCTATAATTATTTTAAAATTCCGAAATACACTTTATACATTTATACATGAGAAAAACATAATTTTCTCAATTCCATTTTTTAATGGCGAATAACAAACGCTTCATCTTCCAATACAGTCTAATTCTAGTCAAAGATTTTAATTTAACAAGTCAACAATTAATTAAACGAACCAAAGCTATTGTAAAGTGTTTTTGCATAAAATATTTTTCAGCGTTTCTTCTAAATTAATGTTAGAAAAAATACAAATATATAAAATATAACTTGGAAAAGAAAATTAAATCGAAATATGGCTTACACAATAGTCTGGTGGCTGATCTATATCTTAATTTATTTTATTGCGATTAAATTAAAAAATGTTTTTATGTGGTCAGTAAAGGCCCTTTCAAATGTCGAAGAGGGGACATCACAGTTTCTCGTTCTTTCAATCCACGTGCGAAACAACCCTTTTGATCGGCACGACATTTCTCGGTCTTCCGTTAAACTAATCCGCGTTATATAAGCCAACTACGCTAGCGGGCTCTCAAACTCGATACGTCCGCGTCGATGACGCCTCAATACATCTTACAGATCAATGCAAATACGGGATACGTCGGCCGTAAAGCCAGCTACGTTGCGCGATGCCAATGAACTATCGGATTATTCGAATTGTACGAGTGCGGAAGAGCCGCGGTTAGCAGGCATCAGTTTGAGTTTGTTGGATTCGGGATCAGAATAATCTCGTTTGCGATCCCGCCAATCCGGCCTGTCCGCGCTGAATGGAAATGGGCAAACCACGCCCAAACGGGCGCAGTTATTTTCCGAAAAGTGTTTTCGGAAAATTCCACAATTCGCGATTATTAGCGTCGAGAATGGCGTGATTTTTCGCGATCCCGTTTGCGTTGCGTTGCGTTAAACATACATTGAAGAATAGAAGCGAGAGAGGTAGAAACGCAATAGAAGGAAATAAGGATCCGAACGGTATTTTTACGCACTTCGCATTCCATACTTTCGAAGACACATGAAATTTCGACGAGAAATCACCGAAAATATTCTATTTGCTTGAGTTTCAATTCGTTCAGATCGTATCGTGCGTCGTACATTTTAAACTGACATTTGCGAAATGTTGGGCACCCCTGCGTATCATTCGAAGCATATGATCTAATTTGTTTCCTCTAGGGTGACTTGGTGTTCTAGGTTGCCTTCGGTAAACCGCAATCCACTCGTTTTTCGAGCTGAGATTATAGCTTTTAAGAGAACAACGGTGATTTTAGAATTTAACTAAACAATAAAGCATACCAAGAAAAATATCGGACGTTTGGTGACGATTGATAACGTCTAGCATAAGTATCACTATAAGTATCACTCGATAAATATGTGAAGAGTATAAGTAAGTCATTTTGCTTTTTGTCTACATTTATTATATGTTACAGTAGATTCTCATATAACGCGGGTTCATATAACACGGATTCGTATAGGTAATACGACGGAAAAATTTTAATATTTGTTTGTTTTAAAGTAAAATAAAAATAAAAAATATTTTACTATTACATGTTTAATATTTATTTTACATTTCTTATAATAAACCCTTACATCTTTTACAAATATGTGTTTCCATATGCATGTATAATATATCATACATGTATAATCTACTGTGTTACTATGTGACTTGTATAACATGAATTCATATAACACGGAATTCATTTATATGAGGGTCTACCGTATAGTACATTTAATACAAAAATCAATTATATATCTATGATTTCTTTCATATAATTTTCATATTATAACTTTAAAAATTCATATCTGTATAATTACGCAACATATCGGGCACATTTGACTTTTATTTTAATTTGGATTTTCCATTATTGTATTTAACTTGATGTTGCCTAAGAGATTGTCAATTCATATATAAAATTATATTTAAAAACCGCGTTATACATTAATATTCATAATATAATAAAATGTTTCCCAATTAAAAAAAGGAATATTCGGAAATAAAAATAATATTCTACAGCAACGTTAATAGACGAGCTCATAAATAAAAAATACATGTACATGCTTTTACATATATATTTTATAATTAAAAATCAATACGTTAAAATTCTTATTATTATAAATATTAATATATTGATAATAAGTCAAGTCATTGCGTAACATTTAGCTATAAGAAATCATCCATTAGTGTCGAAATGATACGATTATATTATCGACATGCAACCTTCAACGGCTTCATCATTTCGTCCGGAAATATTTTAAGTCGCTCGATTGCTCGCCTCACCGCAAATTCCCTCGAGCTCGCATCAATCGGATCTTTTTGTTTCCGTAAGCGGATGGAAAACGACACCGTTGCCGAATCCGAATCCTAGCGAAGGTAAAGGCGAAGCGATACCACAGGGGCGATAGCAATAGGAGCTATTGTAAAAGTTCGTAGCCGTATACGTTTACCGGAGTTCTGCTTATCCCGGATTAGGTTGCACCCTTTAACTGGTTCGCATTTCAATCAATGCGCTACCTGCTGCGTACAAAAGCTCCCGAAACGCGCATATTGCCCGCAGTTTATTCGCGTCCTTGCCCCGACGAGAACTCGCTGTCTCCTGCGCCGCGAACTCGCTACTTTTGCAGTCACGTCCACGCTCACCGACTTCTTTGTGCTCTCCCCGACATCTGATACCGAAATTTCTGATATCATCACGTATTCATCGCAATTTTACTCATTTAACTTGAGATAATCGGACAACCAGGTAACACGCACAATTATTTTTATATAGGTATGTAGATGTACTGTGAAACTCTTCGAAGTTGAGATTCGAGTCGTTGTTGCTTGAAGCGCGAAGTTCAATGTGATAATATTTGTAGTAGAAAACAATTTTTATTGCAGATTATCACGAATAATTAGCGAAGAATATCTCTTTTTAGTTAGGTACTTTCAATAAATATTTTAAAATAATTAAAAATCTTAATTGAAGAAGTATTTATAATTATTAACAAGATATATTTACAGGTGCGTTAGCGATTTCTCAAATGTATTTGTAATATTATAATAACAAATACAGCAATAATAAGTTAACTGGATAGAGGAAGAAAGAATTTTGCTGCCGCAGTAAGACTGTTACTGCCTGCTATTCAATGTGAAAGCAATCAAACTTTGCTAGGATAACCAATTATATGATATTACAGCAAAACTTATGTTGTTAAAAAGTCTTGCTGGCTAAATCTGTTCCTCGTATTGCTAATACAAATTTCATTTGCTGCTAAAGTGAAATAGAGTTTATCTCTACCAAATGCATTTTTCTTTTGCAATAAAACTATTTCTTAGCATATGGAAATAATTTGCCAACTTAGTAATAGGTATTTTAGTAATTAATTTTTACTTATACTAATTTTAGGGAGCAGAATTAGTATTTTTAACAAACTTTTGTACTATTTGTAAACAAACAGCATTTGCTACGACAGCATAAAATGTGCCAGCGAATCCTTTCTCCCCGTGTGTTTAATAATTATAAACGTTTGATATATATGTAAACATATATGTACAATAATCTCGATTGTATATCGCGGACCAATAATGCATTTAACAATTAATGTTCGAAGTAAGAACTACTTATTTCGAGTGATTCCTTTCATATGCAGGAAAATCGAGACAGATAGTAATTTTTTTTGTTTGTAGTGTCGTCTAGTAAATCTCTCATCAACCACTAGATGGCTAAGCAGGACTCTCTGAAATCCCGACTAGTTTGACTATTTTCTCGAGGATGCTTTCCTACCTGTTTCATAGTATATATGTAGGTTTTAAGAACCTTCGAACTGTACTTGTAGCAACACATTAGTGCCTGAGCTACAGTACGCATGTGCTCAGCACACAGCATGGCCATTACAAATATATTAGAACGATATCGAGAAGAGTGGCTTAACGTCTTCGCTGAAGTAAAAATTGTTCCACATTCTTTTTAATCAAAAGTTTATAAAATTTTTTTTTTTCAGAACTATATCAAATAAATCTTTTCAATCTAACTTTTCTTATATATTTTTGTAAAGTATATGCATATTACATATACAAAGAAGTGAAATTGAGTAAAATATAATAAATATGAAAATAACAATTATTATATTTTACTCAAATCATGAAAAACTTGTTCTTTCTTTATAACAGAACAATGGCATAGCATGTTCACTCGGAATTCTTTAAATGAAATACTTTCTTGGAAAATCCTTGAAAAATTATTAGAAACAAATAATACTGTGTTGAATAGTTGAATAGTAAAACAGACAGTAAGATTTTTATGTTTTTCATATTCTTTTTTGGAAGTATTAGCTTTTGTTTTTTCTTAAAAAAGTAGTGCTTCCAAACTTTAGAACGGCAGTGTATATCAAACGTTTTTTATATGTAATAGTAAATATATTACTTAGCAAGTGTTCATTATACAATAATTTTACTATAAGACATTATTTCAATAAGAAAATATTTCTTATCAGTTTACTCTTGATGAGTAGCTATATAAGTCAAAGGTTCAGAGAATCGTGAGCGAGTCATCGGCAGTTCGAAACGTGGCAGGTACCAACGTGTAGCAGGTACGCGACACAGCAGGGGTCACGGTGTCGTGATGCCTCTGTTGCACTGCTAAACACCTTCTAAGAATGGATCTGATAATCCTATTGTGCCGGATGACAAGTGCGAAGCCATTTCAAGTATTTAGCCGATTGCGATTTACTTTTTTCAAGCTCGTCGCTTTCCCGTCTCACGTATATATAAACAATTCCACCGTTAATATAATTATCTATTATTGCGTCTTGTTATGGAAACTGGAATTGATTTTTGTATTAAATCCAAGAAAGAGGTAATAGTTATTAGACGAAAATAATAACAAATTTGTTATTGTCTTATAAAAATATCTATATATATATGGACATGCCAAATGTTTGCATCGTTTTACGATATAATAAGACATAGTAGCAATTTTATAACTATGCTGATATTATTAGTAACTTTTGTGTTATTTTGTGTAAACAAACGGGAAAAATCTACAAGTTATATAAAGAGATCGAAATGTTTCAGTTCAATGTTACAGTTACGATTCATATATAAAAGTTTCCAATACTTATCTATATTATCTTTTAACGTGAGATGCGTTCGTGCCATTTGATCGCAACGCGATTTACGAAGACACGCTTCGTCGTGTGAATGAACTCCCGCAGAAAAAACAACGGTAGGGACACAATCAGAAGCAATAGCAGCGAGGTAGTTAGACGTCTGCCGCGTTATCTGTCCCCGTGTGCGCGCCGACGAAAGTGTGAACACGGTCGTGCGTTTAAGGTGCGAACTCTGGACCGCGAATTTCGTGTCCGACTGGATTCCGGAGAGGGAGGGAGCGAACGGGAGGATCCGCGCGATACGAAGAGAGATACGCCGGAGGGAGAAAAAGGGTGGCGGATGAGGTCGGAGAGAGAGATGCCTATTCACGGTGAGCCTTTCCTCCGTGCGAGCTCCGAGACACCGAACTGGGAGGATACAAGGTCCTGGTATGCGGTGATATCGACTCATTACCATGCCCGGTGCAGGGATCGGGGCGCGACTTGCATCCATTAGGATAATTGCTCCTCTAAGTCTTCGTATAGCGTTTTCTTGCCTCCACCCTCTGCGCTGATTACTTCGCGCGCACGTATAGCGGTTGGCGTACGTCGATTTGCGCCGAATTCGGGGTCAGCTCACCTTCTGTTTAGCGCTGTCGAGATTACGGTTTCTCGCAGTTTTTGCAAAGATCAGATAGAAGCGCCGAGATTCGCAAACGGAAAATTGGACAGACGTCTTCTTCATTCGTGCGCGCATTATGCAAAGGTTTTATTGAAATAGAGAAAATAATCTCTCACATTTCAAGTTTATTGTATCAACATTTTTAAAAAATGAAACACGGAAAAAATACAATTATATACTAGAATCATATACCTACCAGCAAGAGATAAATAAAATTAAATTTATTTTATGAAATATATTTAAAAAAAGAGAGCAAGGGCTAGATAATTATATTTTCTTCAATTCACTTTCGGTGCAACCGAGTCTGAGGCGACATCCGGTATACGCCCGACGATAAATTCCGCGTCAGACGGACACAGCTTTTCCGTATCCGGGGAGGACAAAGAAGAGGGAAAGAACCGCGCGGTTGCAAACGCGGGGATCCGGCATGGCACTGAAACGATTCCATTAGATAATTAATTTCACCCTTAATGAGCCCGCAGGGACGTATGTTAATGCGGCGCGTAGGATATTTACATCTACGGTAATCACCGGGGAACCGGCATTTTCGGTCGTCGTTCGGTTCATGTATACCCACGCATCACGGTGACGCACGTTGATAGACCGTCGCGTCGGCCGCCGCGCCGCGCCGGAGAAAAGGAGGCAGCTACGTCCGACAACGTATCTCACTCCGTCTTGACACCTGCGAATTCCAGTCGGCGCGCGATACAAGCGGTCCTTCTTTATTTATTCGAGTTTTTCTGCCCGCCGAAGGATGTACGTCGTGTCGTCGGTCAGTGGGAAATTAATTAAGTATAATTACAGGTCTCTCCCCCTTTTACTTTCTTCGCGAGCCGCACGTTTTGCGAACTCGCTCGGCGTTAGCAGTATTTATTATTAAATTAGGAAATATATCATATAATTCCTGCTACTGTACATATACATGTTTTGTGTGTAATTTTTACATGCTTCGTTGTTTTATCATCTATCTATAATTAAAGAATCTGATTAAAATTTGAACCTCTCGCCATTGCGGATATTATACCTATACATTTGCAATAATTAAATGAAGAATTTGATGTTCCGGTATAACAAAATCGAACGTCCCATTTTTTATTAGTGTAATTTTAAAAATTTATAAAAAATTGAAGCCAAAATAGGAATAATGAAAAGAAAGTTAGACGCGAGAGGAAAGACCTGGACCACTAATCTTCGGCGGTGAAAGGCCGACAAGCGAGAGGCCAACACCCGATAAATGGATTTGAGATCGTTCTCTTTTACCCTTTTCGTCCCCTTCTCCTCTCTCCCCCTCCCCCCCATTTAGATCAACCACGATTTGCTTTTTGCTCTTTACGTCGGACAGAACGTTCGTGTTCGGGATTGCTTGTACTATGTCACACGAATTCGGTAGCGCTAAGCCGTATACCGTGTGTGCGTGTATTGTACGAAGGAATCGTCGAGGAATTGATTAAGAACTGCGTGTCGCGACGATCTCTTCATTATCGCGTTTAGAGCGAGGAAGAAAACATAGGATGAATTTCACACGTTATATAGAGGATTCACGTTAGCCACTTTATTTCGCTCCATTTTATCGTTTTACATTTCATTCTTTTTTATTTCGTAAACTTTGAATAACTTATAATCATAACAATATAATTGAATTCAAGAGAGGGCAAGTCAATTAAAATAATTTCGTATGCAGTATTTTAATATGAGAATATAGGGTAACTCCAGTATATGCGCCGCAGCTAAGGGAAACTTAATTTATCGAGCACTATTTACTATGTTTAAGGCAAATAAATTATACCAATAAAAACTTTATACTGTCTACTACTATAAAAAAAATAGAAATATGAAATATTTATTCTTTGTATTTAATAAAAAAAATTTTAAAAAAACTTAGAAACCCTTGCATTTTTACCATACATCCCAGAGGGGTGGGTTGTATGACATTCATGGGTGAAATATACGCCTTATAAAAAATTACAAATAATGTTTATAAATAAGGCAATAAAACGTCATAATAAGTTATAAAATGTGTGTAAGAAGTTTGTTAAGATGTAAGAATGATAAACAAATTATAAGACTGAAAAATTTTAAAAAGAAAATAGAAGAACAATAGATACATTAAAGGTTATTGGTATACGATACAAGAAAAAGAAAGAAAAAGAACATGTAGGGGATTTCGATTTTTACAGAGCGTCTGTACTATGGTATAAATCCCGCATGCTAAAATGCCGTAGGGTAGACCGGGGCACGTTGTCACACATTTTTTTCAATATTTTTTGTATTTTTTATATTCAATATTTGAGAGTACTGTGATATGCCAAAATTTCGAGTGAACCCTCAGCTTCAATTGAACAGTATCGAATTTTGTGTGATTGTTACTCTACAGTTGTTACATAACAATAAATAACGACAGGTCGCTTGTGACAACGTGCCCCGGTCACGGGGCACGTTGTCACATCAAATGTAATTGCATGCAAAATGTTATCCAAACTTTATTCAACGTAAATATCAATATATTATAGTGCGCTGCAATGTAAAAAAGTAAAATCCTTCACAGAAACATTTATTTTATTTCAAAAAAGTACAAAAAGCACGAAGTTTTCGTCTTAATCTAAATACAAGAATTCCACTCGAATGCGCAACTTATTGATCGTTAACAGCAAGACGAATTACTTCTAGATCGACTACTGCGGCTCTCGCAGTTTTCCGTTTGTAGGAACGCACCATATCCCAATTGCACCTATGACATTAAAATTCGTGACAACGTGCCCCGAGGGCATTTTTTTACTCCGAACAGCCTCATGGCCGACACGTTTGAGATATTCATAAGGTTAGGTATTGCACGCGGTAGGTAAAAGTACATACTTTAAGATAATATAAAGGTCTATTCTGAAAAAACATAAGCTTCATGTCCAGTACGTTGAATATTAGACAATAAAATTTTACTTACGGTCGCAAAAAACTTTCAAGTTGATTTTACGTCAACACGGCTGGAGCAATCTCAACACTGTAAACACTCCAAAGATGGGCATACACTAACACGTTTTGGGAATGACGGGTGCTGCCCTCTGGTTATTAGTTTTTTAAATAAAGCCGATGTGACAACGTGCCCCGTGTGACAACGTGCCCCGGTCTACTCTATATCCTAAACAGAAGGGATATACAAGATATCAAGCTAAACAAAGAATATAAGAGCTATGCACTTATATTTTGCTGTATATTCCATCCTTTACTATCCCTCTACATTGCACTTACTGTATCATGAAATAACCATTAAACCTTTTACATTCCCTACAGTAATCATTTTACGTAGGTCGTAATATATGATCGCGCTACTTACTACGGTGAGAAATCGATTCAACTCACAACGGTTTCGTTAATATTGTATTAACAGTAAAGAACTGAAATTACAACACAATACTAATATGGCATAAAGGCACATAACAGTGTGATTGCGAGCAAGTATCTCTATTCCTTCTAATTTTTCTGACTTTTGCGGCGTAAATCCTCGCGCGGCGTAAATATCGGAGTTACCCTAATAAAATTACGAAAATTGAAAATGATAAAAATTTGAAATGTAAAAAAACTACAAATTTTTACGAGGACTTGTGTTTTTTATTTATCAAAGAATTGTGTTTAATTAAATATTTCTAATTCTGAATATCTATAAATTGCTCTACAAGAATATATAATCTCCACAACTTTTTGAAAGATTCAAAATGTGACGATTGCATCTTGATTGAAAAATAGTAAGTAGAACAAATAATAAAAAACCGATATCCTCAGGTTTTATTATTTCATTTCGTGTGATATATTTCGCGATCCGATTAGAACGCGCGATGATAAATTACTTAATTAATAGAAAGTAATGCTTATCCCTATCAATGATTGCGTTATAATTAGATCATATCGGCTGATAATTAATTAATCAAATGTCATATTTACATATGTAGCTTCTCGACTATCATTAATGGCATACTTAACAAGACTCGCGGTTAGTAATTACGCCGATATAGAACCACTATTCGTAATTCAATAAGCAAAAGATGGGTAATACGCTCGGCGGTGAAACCACGAACCGGTTTGCGTGGATTCACCTAATTCTACTTCTCTCATATATGAGTAAACGAGTCCCGTGCTAATCGCCGCGTGTGATTTAATGTACGAGAATAACTGCATAACTTGTTCGATATACAAATAGCACAGATTCAAGCATATAAAGGAACAAATAAATTTTTGTTTGTTTGTGTTTTATAGCATATACGAAATGTGTGTAACTAAGAAATATAGTTGCACATAACTTACATTTGCTACTTTATTTTTCTGATGATATTATCACACGGGACGTTCGGAAAAAAGCGTATTTGTGATTGGGATACTTTTTCCAGACGAAATCTAATTAGATATCTCATTTTTCACCTTTAATTTTTAGATATATTCATCATTAAGTCCTTGAATTAAAATAATTGAATAATTAGGGTTTATTATTTATTTGTGTGCAGTCTTTTTTAAATCAGTCTTAACGAAAAAATTATTTATATCTTATTATCTTTGTTATAAAAAAAGAGATTATATCATTCTTTAATATAAAATCATTCTTCATGCATAACGTTAATTCATAATCTTATTGAGATATTAAAGAGATATTTTTACATGGCCTCAAATTAGAAATTATCTAATTGGTTTTTATAGGTGCAAATTGATTTGAATTATTCTTATCATTTGGAATAAAAGCTTATTATTGGACATGTATTTCTTTTTATCCGTATATACATTTCGATCACTCGAAACGAGATATTCTCGCGGTTCGCCCGAATGTAGAGTGCGGTACAAGTTGGTGATTGTCATACATATGCCGCATCTGTGCTCGAATTCCGGTGTGCTCCACTTGCACCTGTTGACTTCTAGGGATTGCTTGATTAACGACACCACTTTCTGAATCATAACCGCCTCGCGATCGTTTCTCGTACTTATTGAAATGTATATGATGTGACCACACGGTTGGCTCATTTTCAGCCGTGGTAGATACTCGATAATAAACCGTAGGTACATATATCAATTTACAGACCATTGACTCTAATAATCATTGATGATACGCATGACAATCGCGCATTGTTAAAATGTTAGCATTTTCAGTTATTTAAAATGTCATCAATATCTTCAGGCATTAATCTAACTTTTATCTAAAAACTGTCAATTTACAATATCAAAGTCCTCCGTAAAAAAGCTATTATTTGACAAAATGTAAAAGAATATCAAAAATAAGGCGTAAGGAAAACTCACGTTCGAGTCATTTTATACCATTTTATACCGCAAAGATTGAAATGCGATTTATATTGTATATATAAGGTATATATTTACAGTTATAGGAAATTCTTCGATAATCCTAGGAGATTAACACCTTTATCGTGCGCGTTTTATTTGGGAGACAACCGTTGGTTCAGTGCTAAGTACTGCATGGTGATTAAAGAGCTGTGATGCGTAATAAATCACGTGTGTACGATGAATTATATATCATCCGAAGTAATTATTCCGCGTGATTATAAAGGAAGACGGAGTCGACTTAACCCCGATGTTTGTATCTCCTCTCTTTTTTTGCAGCCTGCGGAAATGAATTCCCGCGGCGAGCACTGCGTAACAAATGCGTGAAACAATTTAATGTATTTAACAACTCGGCCACCTCTTAACCTCTCGACTTCACTTATCTTGCGCGTATCTTACTTTACCGTTACTTGCAGTAACCAGGCAGCTTTAGGTGTCAGTGTGTAAGATTTTGATGAATGTTTATCTCTACGGATTCTCTAATTACATCAAGTCTAATTTCTATAAATAATAATATTAAAGCGGACAACTGATTTTTATTTAATAAAGTTAAATATAATATTACAAATTAAACAAACAATGTGTTTATTGGAGGTTTGTTAAAGATTGGACTCATGATATACATATACATGGAGACCCTGAATCGGTTAAATCTTAACTTAAAAATAAATTAATGTTAATGGAAGCGAAGCTGAGCGAGAAGCGAGCTCGTAGACACGCGAAAAATTCCCTGGCACCGCGGGGCCAATATATAAGTGATTTAATAATTACTGAGCGCGCCGGGGCACGAATTAATGCCGTGGCTGCGACCGGCCGATACATTATTTTAATGAAACATGAACACGTGTATATAAATTACATCGCGGTGCTCGTTTTCTCCACGGTGCCCTTAATGGCAGCGCGCGCGCATCCCGGTCCCGCCTGGCCCACGGTGGCCGACTGCGGGCCGAGGACTAAATTAAATGAACATCTAAATCGTCTCGAACGCGGGCTCCACAAATCTTCCGACTGCCGAAAAACCCGATGGGTGCAGAACTGCTCTTTCGTCCTCTCTCTCTCTCTCTCTCTCTCTCTCTCTCTCTCTCTCTCTCTCTCTTTCTCTCCGAACTGAATCCACGGATAGAGCTACTAGGCGCTAACCCCGCTCGCGATCGAACGTGTAGCCATAAATTCTCCCGATCGAAATTCGAAATTCGGTATACCGTCGTGTGATCACACGAGAAAAGGAGAGGGAATAAAAGAAGAAGAAGGAAACCTGCTGGAACAGATTTGCTAAAGTAACGCTGCACCATGTAACGTGATAGTGCAACGAGGAATTTTCATTCAAATTGCTTGTGAGTGAAAAAAACCGTTTAGCTTGCGTTTCTTTTAGTTCTTTATCATAAACGCAATTAAAATGTTATAAATTTTAATTACTATTATTAATATTTGCATGAATGAGCTTGCGCTTCAATCATGACGTTTTTTTTCATAATTCCATTATATCATTGTTACAACAATGTTAATTCCTATATGTGATGTCATAATAATACAGATATAACTTTTTTTAAAAACTTTTATGAAAGAAAATTAATCACTTTTTAAATAAGAAAAAGAGATTTAAAAAATCTTCGTAAATTTGTGCCAGTTTTTGTTATACAGGCTTTAAAATTAATGCAGGAATTATGTTGGCGGTAACGAATGATTTTACTAATTATACTAAGAACGAATCCAATCAATTTAAACCGTTATAATTAACTAGCTAGTTGAGTGTAAGTTTCGATAGTCGAAACAACGTAATTTTTGTTTTTGATGGCCAGCCACGTCGAAGTGATCAGATTTTAATGAAGATTTTACCGGCGATAAGAAATTCAGAAAAAAGTCATTAACTGTCCACTGCAAACACGGAGACTGTCTATTCTAAGAAGAAGTAACAAAGTCGATTCGTGCGCCCAGTATACCTATCTGATTGAAGATCCGCGCGACAGATTTATCGATTTCGAGAAATCCATCAATTTTTACCGTTGAGCTTCTTCCTCTTCATTTAGACGCCGCGCGCCGGTGAATAAATTCGCCGTCTGTCATAGATATTAGCATCTCGCATATAGATTTGCATAGATTGATGCGTATCATATACTTATACGCATATCTGTAGAATATTTGCAAATGCATATATTCGTCCTTTGTATTTTTTATGATTTTTTTTCTTTCGCTTCCTTCAAAATATGAATGTATACTTGCTACAGCGTGTTGAATGTAGGTAACAACAAAAACTATTTTAATGCATGCAAGTGTTCTTAGAAGATTGAATTCTTAAAACCAAATGTTTTATTTTGCGTGAACGATATTTCATATTGTTGACTTCATATTTCTCCAAATTAGATGCGAATGCAGTGATGTTAAACGAATTAGAAGAGGCTTTCTACCAATTTGCCGGAAAAGAAAGTTCGACGAACACCCATTGAATTAATGATTTTCTAAGTAATAGGTGCGTTTGATATCAAAATAATTAGAACGTGTAATTATATCTAACAAGCTTCACAGTTTAGCACTTTATTTCAATTTTAAATACCTTAATTTTTCATGTGAATTATTTAATTCGCTTTGGCTACGAACGTACAATGCCAATTATTTTATCTGGAATCCGTTCTTTCTTTTAAAGCGATACAACAAAAATTACAGTCGATTATGGCTATATGATTTAAAAATAAGATATAAATGAGCACCCGTGTAAATATGGTGCATTTTCACTCCGAGAAAGTTTCTATAATAGGACGATTCCAAAGCGATTACTGTTGAGAAATTATTACGCGAGAGACTATTGTTTCCTTTATATAATTTTCACGTAGCAACGAGCGTCGCAGCGCCGCGATAATAATTAATATGCAATTTAATAAAATTGCATTTTATATTAAATTACCAACTTCCACATTATGCTGTCGCACGTTTGTGGCGGCGAAATCGTATTGGCGGAAATCCGTGCAAAATCGTGGTGTCGTGGCGTGGCGAGAAATGGCCGATAGAGATCAGAGGAGGGAATAACGTCGCCGGTGTAGGCATCGTAAACAAAGCCAGAAGGCGTGGGACGTTCAGCGAGAGAGGCCTCACGGATCTTCGTTAATTGTACGGAATTGAGCACCGATCTCCACGCCGTGATATCTTCGATTTCTGCAATAATCAACTCGCCGCCAGCTGCCGCGTAAATCGGCACACTGCAGCTTTCGCGTCCCGATGGTGGATTTACTGATAAGCTGTCGTATCTAAGCGATCGCATAAAGCTGTGATTAACAGTACAGAGACGTTTAAAACGATCTGTAAATTTACAATTACTTGCGTCTTAAAAAAGCGCAATTATTAGGAAACAATTCTAAATCACTATGCTGACTTTAAACGTAACATAGATTGTTTTCTATCTCTAATGTTCGAATATCTCTAGAAAAGAAAACTCCGAAATGTCCTGTCGAATAGAATCCTTGCTCTAAATCCGCATTACTGTTTGTACTAGAGACGATTTTATTAGCATGTTATTATTGTCAATATGCATATAGTTGATCTCAGAAACTTATTAATTATAATTATATATAATTGGCCAATTATATATATCTGTAAATGTATACCCGAGAAAAAAAAAGATTTACGTGAAATTGGGGATCCGGTGATTAACGTATATAAGCGTAATAAATGCCTCGCAATTAGCATTCCATCGAGTAATGTATTCAGGTATTCGGGTGCTCTTCAACGGTTACCAAGCCCTTCTCGGGATCACTCGTCTTTTCGATAGCTGCCATCGCGGAATTTAAATCAGTGGTATCTAACGAACGGATTCGTGAACTGCATCCAAATGCAAGGGAGGCACCGTTTCAGCGATCTTCAACCTCTTCTCCCCGGCCGGCGTGTCGTGAGAAAGCGGGCAGTTTAATGAACTTCTTGCATCTCGATTGCTTTATGCATGTAATTTTTGTGTTTGGTATTTTATAAATCAGTAGTTTTTTTTTTTTTTAAGAAAATTGACGGAAAATTGTCGAAATAATTTGAACTCAAACTAACAATAAGTTACACAGCTAGAACAAACGTCGCTAGAATTTTATATTAGGTAGAGAAAGATTTAGAAAATATATAGATTCAAGTATTGGCAATCGATAAATATCGGATTATTTCGCTTTCTCTCTTCCGCGGGAATAATATTTCTGATTTTTATGAAGAAGCGCACACGGGGAGAATTACAAACCTCGTATAGTTTCCAAACACAGAGAGTGTGGGAGAAATGGGCACAGCCCAATATCTGCTAATGACTTTTTAAGTGTGCTCCAGGTAGGCGCACGGCCGTGTTCTGAAGCTGCCCTAATCTGACTTTAATTTATCCTACCGTTACCCTATCAAGAGAGAGTATCCAGTAGCCTTTTCCATTTTTTTTCTCTCACCTATATCGCTCGTCTACTACGCCCTTTTTTTTTTACGAAAGCGCCGTAACTCGAATGTGATTGATCACGAGAATTGCGGAGGAAAGATATACCGGAAATCGTCTTTTTTTGTCCCTCCACATCCGACCGTGATCGTCGCGTAGCTTTTCTAACGACTTTTTATTTTGCAGGGTGTGCGTATACTTAAGACGTGAAATAACGTCTGATTTACGTATTTTAGTGTTTTATTTATTAGTCATCAAAATCAATAATTAATTCACTTTCGCGCACTATTCTTGATTTAAACTTCTTTTCCATTTATTTTACTTACAATAGGGATTTTTATGACAATTTTACGACGCAAGATCCATTTTGCATACGTTTTCCCGCGCATAAAACCGTGCCGAAGCATACAGCAGACGCGGTGACCCGTCTATTCTTTCGTCGCCGTCGGCGTCGCGTCTAAAAAAAAAAAGAAAAAAGCGCAACGGAAACGTATCGGACTTCGAGTTGGACGTGGAGTTTCGTAAGTATCGGCCAGAAGGAAAGAAAGTGACTTTGGCAGCGGAACAACTTTCGACATCCTGTGCCGAACAATCGGCCATATGCCGCGTCGAATGCCGGCCGAATGCCCGAAACACCCGAATTAGTGGTTTTCAGCCGCGACGTCAAACAATACGAGCTGTCCAGCGCGTCGAGAATGCAATTGCAGCCGGCGGTCGGCACGAAACTTTCGTATGCGTCAGGCTGTATTTTGTGTTCCACCACGCACACACGCATGCACGCACGCACGCACGCACGCGCACGAATGCTCGAAACATTGTGAATGGCAATGTCTATACCGAGTTGAATAATTACGAAAAATTCACGATGCGCAAAAACGTTCGTTTCGATTTGTGGTGCTTGAAATGTTGCGAAATCATCGTGTGCTCTCTTATTCCCCCGGGAAAGGATGCTGTTATACAGGGTGTTCCCGGGTTAAACGGCCAAATTTGAAATATGAATTTAGGATCTCGAAACAAGAAAAATTTCCCTCTGGAGGTCGCAAACGCTTCGTTCAAGAGACATTGACTTCTGAAGTTACAGAATTAGGAATTAATAATTTCGAAATAATTCTCGTTTTGAGATCCTAAATTCATATTTCAAGTTTTTTAACCCGGGAACACCCTGTATACAATATATATATATATATATATATATATATATATATTAAGGATGTGTATGATTATTGCATATAATCTTTTATATCGTATACCAGTGGAGGTATTTATTTTAAAAATAAGTAAAGATTTTCGAACGCTCTATTATATAAAAATAAATATATTGCTTTAATTTATATTCGCGCTTTATTTAAAATAATGGTTTGAATTTGATTGTACAATCTATCTCCTTGCTATACGTCATAAATTGCGCACTACGTTTTTTTCTTTCTTTCTATATTTCAAATTATTTGAAATTGTTAATTATTTACTAATCAGTGCTCTCGGCGTTGAATATGTCTCTTGAAAAGAACATATCCTTTTAAACGAAACGTTTCCTTATCGAGCGAGAATGAGCGAATTACTCTCGAAAAATGTGCGAGAGCGATGCGAACGTTTTTGCCGCTTGTCGTAAATTGATGCGGTGTAATTTAATGCCAAATGCGACGGATAACGAGAAGCGGATAACGAGTTGATGTATGGACGGTTCGTACCCCTGAAAATCATGTTCAGACCGGAATAATTTCTCAAGTGGCTTCGCATCGATAACGTTTAATGGATGATCACTGATCCCGTAATTTGCAAATACGAGGAATTTACATCGTTAAATCGCGCATTTATACAATCTTAAATTGTAGAACATATTCAATTTAATTAAATATATTTTATTCAATTAAAAAACTATGGGCATATTTTTTTAGAAAAAAACCAGTCGCAAATTGATCACGGAGTCGTTAAATGGATGCAGGTATCGAGTTCCTATCTAAATTATTGAATTCCTTGATATGCTCTACATTGGTTGTTTGGATAAATTCTTCTCAATTGCGTTTCCCAGAGATCTCAATTAACGTTATATTTATCGAAAGCAATAAAATTCTCGACGGACAGGCCCGATCCGCGGCGTCGCGTCGCTCCAAATTCGCGCGTCGACCGCCCCGAAGTGCGATGCCCCACGATAGAATGTCGCGGCTCCTATATACTCAATTAGTTCCGGCACCGCGGAATCGCATCATCCCGATAACGCGCTAGCGCTGGCATAATAATTCCGTTTGTCACGCTAGTTACGCGCTCTACATAGCGTCGTGCGAGAGATCGCACGCGCATCGCAGGCGCGCAACCCACGATGCCGCATAAGGCTGCCGCATTAGGATGAGGGGAGGCTCGGACGTCGCGACGCAGCGCGTCTTTTTCTCCGCAATGGAGAGCGGAACTTTGGCCGGGATGGCGGTTTCCATCGGTATAAATAAAAATTCGACATCTACTTTAGTGCATAGTTATATACATATTTGTTGGCACAATCTAAAATATTTTCAATGTTTGTCTCTCCGTATTTATCCCCAAAGAAAAGCGACGGCAGTTAAATTGAAAAAACAGTTGAATTTATACACTAAATAGTTTTATGCACTCTTTTAGAGTCCCAGAAAAGATGATTATGGAAATTACGATGAATTATCATTGTTACTTTGTTTCCGTAATTATTTATTTTAAACTGCTGTAAAAGATATTTGTGAAAATATTACTATTATCTTTTTAAGATAAACGAGATTACTATAAAAATTATGATCGCAACAACCATAGTCAATATATCAGTAAAGACAATGAGGAAAAAAATGTTGAATCTTACAATTAGTATCTTAGACATAAGTTTACAAATAGCGAGTCGACTCCATGCAGGATTGATCTTCATTTGCATCGAGAGAACGTAGAATTCCATATCCTGTTAAGGCTTAATCGGCAGGATCTTCTCCAGCGCGACCAACAACCCGCGCCTCACATATAATGGCGTACGATCCGTGGCATAATCGGCATATTATACGCGATATTCCCGGGCGCGCGTGATATTAACGGGAGCGTAAAGTATTTCGTTCTCTCGTTACACGTGCGCCGCATTAGACACGTTAGCACGTATAGGAAGACGTATGGTGCTGCATGCTATTATACGTGGTAAGCGCCGCCGGAAGAGCCGTCCCGAACCAGAGCGTCGCGGAAGAACTTCTCTCTCTCCGCTTCCTAAAAGTTAATTATTATAATCGCCGCGGTTGTGCGAAATTAATTGCGCCGGCTGAGCGGACGGAGATGCGACCGGTGATCTGCCCGACGGTGTTACACAACCTGTTCTGGCCAAGTCGAGGGCTGTTCGCAAGATGGATGATCGTGTGACGTGTGATAAGACAGCAATGCAATATTAATTCCGTTTTGAATAATCTTATAACTTGAATTTATTGAAATATGCATGGAAATTAAAACACGTGCGCATCTGACAGACAGTATTTCTATTATTAAAAATATTTGACGGTCATTTTATGTATAAACGAATTATGATCGGTTAATATTTCTGTATCGTGTTAATTTGCATGATATTTTCGAGCAATTACCTGCCTCGGCAACGAGTAATTTTTCATCGCACAATAATGTTTCGCCTGCAATTAAAATGCCGGCAAATGGATACTTATGACGTATTAATTTTGGAGTTTGCGAATTTTTCGCGCTGAAATGTATACGTGAAATAAACCTCCGCGGAATAATTTACGTTATGTGGACTGGAAACGGGATCTGCGCTGCTAACGATACGTGGAATGCGTTTTCACGCACCACGCATGGTTGACCCGCGAGAAATGATTTTGCTAGGTAAATAGCAATTTTCGCAATTTATTAAGAGTACTCGTTACTCATTAGCAGGCTCATCCTCTCTCTCACATAGTTAGTTATACGTGCCTCTTTTTATTCGCAATACGCGAGAAACTCTTAAGTAGCTTTACCTTATTTGTGTGAAGTAAGGAAGGAAGTAAACAGTTTTCCAGAGAGAAACAATAACGCGTGAATTTTCAGGAGTTAGTTTTTACACTTTTCGAAATTTTCGAATTAATTTTATAAATTAACATTAATATAATGCTTTTTTGGATATATCGTGCGATGAAACTATTATATTTAACATTTTTATATTTTATTTGAATTCTCGCATAATTGTTACAGAAATAGTATTCATATTTATAAGAGAAATGTGAAATTTCGAAAAGTAATGTCTATATTAGTATGTTCAAATAATAAGGTGTACTTTATTTGCATATATAATTGATTTTCAATACAGGATTAATGTCAACTTTGCTCGCAGATAGCACATGGCGATATGATAACGAGGATATGTTTTTTTTTCGACATTCTCTTGCCCCCTGTGGCGTGATGAAGGATACTTACATGGCAGCGGTAATTTATAGCGGCTGCTCGTAATTTTTATTTTCCAGCGGGGTTAAGCGTTTTTACCGTAATGTGCAGTGTTTTTCTTAAACGGGTTCAACGCGGCATAGTTGAACGCTGGGAGAATCTTTCCGAAGCGGGTAAACGGATGCAGCCGTGTATTCAACGTATTGTTACCGGCCTCCAGATCGCGCTGGAGATAGTCGCTTATTAGATTCAATGCCCCGTCTCGCGTTGGATCTGTCAGTTACGGACCGTTAAATGGCTGTCGTAATAGGCCGCGACAATTGTGTTACGGTATTCACGCGTGTCGCTCGCTTTTACGACAGTTTTAGACAAGGAATAGGTACTCACTCGCGATTTGTCGTTACAAACGACACAAGTAACGACACGAAAATTCAATATCAATAAATATCTATAAAATTTTTCTATAAAATTAGTTCTGAGGAAATAAGTCCGAAAAATATAATAGGAAAATCATTACCCGAGGCATTATTCAGTATGTTTATTGCGTCAATATTATAATAGCTTTGCCTTATTTGATTTTTTGTAAAGAATATAATTGATGACATAATAATTTAAATAATTGAAATAACATAATAGTAAAAATGAGAATAAAAATACATTTTGAAGTTGGAATGCATATACGATAACTTCTAAGGCCCTATTTATTATTACGTGAATATGCAATCGGATATTTTTTTGAGACGATGGGGACAGTCGGCGGCGCGTGTCACTTCCGGTGGAACGAAATTTTCACTTTTCCATTAAAATGTAATTATCGCGAACGGACGCCTGAAAAGCACCTGAGCCATTATCCACGGTAAAGCAAGTCATAATTTTTCGGCCACGTGACCGATACCTAACGATATCGTCCCGCGGGATCTGATTCGATAAAATCGGTTCTCCGTCTCTCTCACGGAATACGAAAAGCCGGTGACGCGTAAAATGTAATTAACTGCGATGGAGACATTTCGGCATGCATAATTTATTTTAGATCAATCAATAAACACACACGCGAAGAGCTTCTTGCTCTTTTTGTCCGTATGCTAATTTAAGATTATAATATCGATAATATATTTAATCACGATTTGAGCCCTAGAATACTATTAACTTTACATAAAACGTTTCGTAGCTGACGATATCATCAAGGAATAACTATTGTAATTCCAACAATTTACTATATTATAGCTTAAAAAAACTAGGTACATATACAAATTATAGCATTACTATTATAGCATTACTTTTCCTTGGAAAACTATAATAATACTATTCTTATGTGTCATTCGAGGCCTCGTCTATTATTCATTGGTAGACTATATGTGATTATCTCAATGACAGAGCGCCTTTTTTCCTCTCGCCTAAATTAAGTACTCGATGCACTAATCGTATACAGGGCATACAGGCCAACTAGCCGCGAACGCGCTATTCTATTTACAATCCATCTTTCGGCAACGACAGACACAACGTGCTCCATTTTAGCTGCCATCGCCTCTCTCTCGCGTGAGAAGGGATCGGTCCAAGGTCGAAGCCGAGCACTCCCAGGTAGGCTTTTTCCCTCCACCCTTCTCGCGCTCTCTTTGAGGGGTATATATCACCCTCGCGTACGCGGCTATCGGGGTGACCATCCCTCCCGTGGCGGTGGGAGCTTCCATTGCTACCCCATGCTGTCTGCCACCCCGGAACTCGACCGGCGGTGTATCTACCCTCGAAAATCCATAGTGGACCCACCCTCGGTAGCGCCTGCGCATCTCCTGGTTTTGTTCCAACGACCAATCCCTCGTTCTTGCCCTCGGCGTGGAATAGCGTCGGCGAATACACATAAGCAGATGCAGCTAATAATACTACATCATTGTGACTATAACATATATTGTACATATCTCGAAGAGATTATATATACGAGGATAATTGAAAAATTAGGTATACGAAAAGATAGTTCAATAGATTAAGAGATAAACTAATGAAAGTAAAAGAGATAAATAGATAGAAGAGAGAAGAATAAGTGTACATAACGTAAATAATTATCTACTTATTTCAAAATGTCAAGAATAAGTTTTGTTTTTCTCTTCAATCTTTCTGTACAGGTGTTTAAATTTCGGCAATAGAGAAATTAAATAAATGAGAAATTTTATAGAGAGCTTTCTAAATCTTTCCTCTCAGTGCAGCTGACATCTTTTTTTCTCTCGTATTGTTCTCTCCGCGTGATTTTATTTGGTCTCTTTAAAAGATCATATCAACCTATCATAGTCCCGAGTCATCGGCCATTCTTTGTCCACTCGTCTTCCGCTTTTCGCGCGCGCGCGCGGGCGAGCGCACAGAGGATGGCAGTGCACAAAACAGGCTTTAATGCGAGCACCGAGGCAACCTTGACTGGGATTTACCCGCCTGATGGATTCGAGGATGGCGTGCGGTGAGAGCTTCCGACCGTCTGAACGCGCCACCTTGTAACTCATGTTATTTAATTCTAATCAGTCAGTCGCTTACGGAATTAGTCGACGAGAGAATGCGACTAATTTATAATTCCTAATCGAACAATCGGGCACTCATTACGTTTTTTGGCACTTGCAAATATTCAGAAAAATTATCATCTAGCTTATTTTTATCTAATTATTATATATATATACACGTTATTTTTTTTATCAAAGATTTTAATTTAATTTTACGTAAATTATAATGACAAATCGAAACCATCAAGTTTATTTAAATCGTGAAGAATTTTAATGCAAATATAAATAAATAACGCCTTAAAAATATGGAGAATTTTAAATAAATCTCTAATTATGTTGATCCAATACCTATAACTTGCATTATACTTTTCACGATATTCGCTTTTTCTCTTGGATTCGCAAAAAAAACGCATTCCGTTCGAATATAACACTGGAATGCGTTTTTGCCGACACGAAGTCCCTCGCGCGATTTTCTTTGAAAAGTCGGTGAACCTGTCTCTCCAGGAAAACGTCATTGAAAATTACCCTGGCGGTGATCCAGGATGAAAATTGCCGGGAGACCTTTCCCTTAACGACCGCGGCAACATTGCCCGGTCATTAAGCGGAGTCTGAAGTATACACACGTATGTTTCGAGTGCGTTACAGTGTCACGGTTCGCGGAGTCGATACGCATCTACGCAACTGGTCTAATGCTACAAATGCGTTATACGCGTGGATTATCGGGAGGGGGGGGGGGGGCGCGCGAGGACTTGACACGTTATCACCTGGCCTACCTCTGGCCTGGCCAAAATCATGCGTCACCTCGACAGCTCGATCGAAATAATCGATAAGCGCTCAAGATGAAATAATCGAGCCGTTATTCTCTTATACGTTTCATGCCGCGCGCGTGTCTGGCGCTAAATGCAACAACCGAACTTCAAGTTTTGTTCGGATCCGTCCCGTTGAAGCGTTTACTTCACTCGCGTGAGGTACACGTATGAAAATAAAATGATACACCGAATCAAAATTCATGTTTCAAAGGGGTGGATTTACTCAGTTCTCGATATAAGTTAGCAAGTACGAAACGTAGAACAAATTTCTGCTGACAGTAACGATGAATAAATATCAATAATAAGTGAAACAGGGTTGATTTATATATACAATTAATTAGAGAAAATGCCATTCACGGTCCGGACTGGATTTCGGTAGCTTAATTATAATAATCTGTGTAAACGGCATTTTTTTCTTAAGTAACTGAATAAGCGATCAATTGCATAACGGCGTGTATTCTTCAGGCAGGACGCGTGTCGCAGTGTTCCTTCGGATCTATAATTTTTTTATCCATCTGTCGTTGAGGTATAGTTACCGTGCACCTACAGATAATGGCATAGCGTCAGACCTCGTTTGTATTTCTCAGGTGGCTATTCTGAAAATCGTATACACACGGTTATGGTACGTCCATGGTTATACCATACGCAGTTAAGTTCGCACGATTTTTCACTTTTATAGACGCTTTCTACATGCGTAAGTAAGCTTTGCGTTATGCAAGATTGGTCGAGTCGCGTTAGGTACTTTCATGTCACTTCGATAATCTTGAATAATCTCGACACTAATGATGCAATTAGAACGCTTGGTTAATAGTAATTAGCTAAATCTGCATACAGATAGAGATAATACGTAAAAATATGTGTATAAATTTATTTTGTTTAGTCTCTTTTTATTGTTCATAAAAGTATAACGGAGTAAACGATTATTTCTTGGTGCTCGAAGAATAGCATAACATAATAGCCATTTTGTATTACTTATATAATTCGAAATTAAAATTGGTTAAGAATTCCGCGTCGCTTTTCTTTCCAGTTGCTAATTTTCAGTAGGTAATGAGATTCAGAAATTAAAATTGGAAGAAATTATATTTAATTAGCAAAGAATCACACAATTTTTCATGTATCTCACAATGTTCTTTAACCGATGATTCACAAAATGTAATTTTTTGGAGAATGAAAATACCATTATTATCCTCAGAAGCCGCGAATCTTCGAAAATGGTGAGCGCAGCGTACGCCCTGAAAAAGCGATGTTAATTAAAATGCTTAGGGGTTAGAAAGCGTGATGAATGGGATTGTCGGCCATATACCGCGCGACAAGCGGCCGCGCCAAGAAGCACTCTATTAATTATTAGACGACACCAAATCCATTATCCGGGATGAGGAGTGACGGAGGTCCGCGAGGAATAATCCTATTCGAATGCTATTAGTGTTTCACACCGGACGTTCGTTTTCCTACCTCCTCACTCTCCTCCTCCTCCTCCTCCTCGATAAAACAAAGCTAATTACTGGGCCCGTGAACGGGGCAGGCGCGGCACCACGGCTGCGTAGGTCCGGTGATAACCCTACGTCCCCTCCGTCGGGTCCATTGGACCCACATGCTTCTAAAAATGAACTTACAGGCGGCCTCGGAACTGCTCTTTCAAGCACAGATATTAGAGCATAGAATAAGAGGAATGGGGTATCGATATGGTTATAAAATTATAAAATATTGAAATTTATAGAATTTATTCTGAATCTCTCTCAGCCAATGCCATTATAAAATTCTAAATATTAATAACACTTATTTAATCATGCAATAAAACTACATTTATTTTCAAGCTATAATTAAAAATTCTCAATGAATTTATGAATAAAACTTATTTTTGACGAGTCCATCTTGATATCAAATGTATGTCTTTTTCGAGGAATAAAAAGAAAATTCTCGGTATTTTCTCAACCTGTTAGGGTCTGTTAGGGTATAAGATAATTTCTCTACTGAGGCGATCTATACTGAGCACGGGCGATTTAATATCGTATACGTTGATGATATACTGCTTACATATGGTTAAATGATCAATTTGAGTATCAACATCTCGTTACTCTCTAATATCTTAATATTATAATATATTCTTTTTTACAGTGAAGTTTATAGCATCATTATCGAAATTATTACGCTTTTTAAAGATTCTATCTATTTAAAATTCAACGGTAAAAAATGTATAAAAATGTTACAAAAACATGAAAATAACGTAATATAAAGAAAAATTATATTTTTATAAAATTATTTGTCATTGCGAGAATTATAGGTATATGTATGTTTATCAAACCTAATATCTGAAATAGATATAAAACTTATATGTTTTGAAATCCTTTTTTAAATAAATAAAAAAATTAATTATTAATAATTTTACTAAAAATAATTTCTGGAATTCGAAATTTTCTCATAACATTTTCTTATATTTACTTATACACTGGACTTCTCTCGCGAGCAGAATGTAGCGTAACATAAGATACATGGGTGCAAAAGTCGGGAGACAAGAGACATCGGTCTCGAGGCGTCTCTATAGGAGCGGCAGAGCTCACAGTGACATCTCATTAACACTATTTTCTTAATAACCCGCGATAAGAACTGGTCCTGCCCGCGAACCATTCCGACGTGTCCATTTCGTTTTCTTTTTTTTTTTTAATTTTGCGCGGCCTTGGCGAGCTCCTTGGGGATAGCGCAAGTAAAGGCCGCGCAAAGGCCGTGCAAAGGCTGTTAAATATATGTATATACCGTGTAAGAATAATAATTATTCCTAAGTATAGGCCTGCGCGAGAATGGCCATCGCGCGGCAGCGCGGTGTCTTTGACGGGGTATTCGAGAGTATTCCATACTCGTCTCGTAACGTCATGGTCGCCGTTTCCCATGGCGAGCGCTTCAATTAAACAAACAGTTCGGAGCCAGATGCGTAAAATTTGATTTTACATATTAATTCCATGGATAGTCAATGGCGCCGTCGGAGAATCCACAAAAGTCACGTCGTTAACGATGTGACTTACGGTGCATTAAGCGCAGCGAGAGTATTGGGTCATGCGGCTAAAAAAGAAAATAAAATATTCGTGACCGAAAATAAAAATCGAAACTCTCGTTTTGGAACAAAGAAACTTAAAATTATAGTGCCCTACATTTTTATAGGGATCGAGAATCATCACGTGGATTCGCGACTTCGTTTTTTACGGCTTAATTAAGATTACAACTTCCAATAAGGCATTTAACTTCGGACGTTAAATTTTTACAATTGAGGATTTGGATTCTGATATACAATATCTTCTGTGTATTAAAGTCACACATTATTGTTAACTCTGGAGTGTGCTCTCCGAGTTGCAATGTTAATTTCGTAAGCATTTCATTGTGATGGGATTCCATGTCATGTTAACTGTTACGATGCACGCCAATGGCTTCCATATTCATAGCGAGCGTCTTAATTAAGCAGACAGCGCGTTGCTTAAAAATAAAGTTTGCATATTAATTTTTCAAATTGCGGCATCACTTCTCCTCATTTTCCCATTAGTATGCGTATTTTAAAAACTTACAAGATTTGAAACTTTTTAACACTTTAAATTCTAAAAGGTCGTTTCGTTAATTAACGAAATATCTTAATAAAAAATAATCTAACTTTGCTCACGATAAATAACTTCTCATGTATCTTGCGTTGTATAAATTTATTCCTCTTACAAACAAGAGAAGATAACATTCTTATACTTTTGGAGATCAATATAGTTTGCTTCTCAAGCGCGATATTTGACGAATTATATATTTCTATAAAATGTTTACGTCAACGTTGGCTAATCGGGCCATCATGTGGTAGCCGTACCCCTGTCAGTTACCACTGTCATAAGTACTAAATAACTCGCACATTTTACACCGAATCGAATGGCCCCGCTCGCCGGCGCGGCGTAAATACTTCAAGTTACGAGCCTGGCATGCGTAAAGACACTCTCCTCGCCTAAAGACACTCCGGATTGGCGAAGTCAAAAAAGCGCATACGTGTCGGCAGGGTGTCAATCAGTCCGGCTGGCACACCGGCAACTTTTAATTATCGAAATCCCGCGGGACACGGCCCGCCTGTTGTTAACGATTCGCGAAGCGCGCACGCTGATTCCAGTAATGAAGAGTAAAATGTAAATCCGCGTATACACATAACGGTCGGCGTGCCGCCGCGTTCCGCCGCGAATTGATTATTAAAGTTAATCCCCTAGTCATGGAACTCGGAACAAAAGCCCGCTGGTTATTGAACCCCTCATCGCCACGGACCAGCAAGATCGTTGATTGCCGAGCGTTGCAACAGCTTTATTTTTAGCAGGCTGCAACGAGCTGCAACTTCTGGACACTTAGAGCGGCGCTCCGCTGCATTTTTATTTGCAATCTCCGCTGAACGGCATTTCTCGTGAAAACTGATTATACTTTACAGAAGTATATTCGAAGTCGATCTTTTTTAGTTGTTTTCTTCACTCTGCAGTTCTAAGTTCTTTTGCTCCGAAATGAGCACTTCGATTTTTAACACATTGTCGATTTAAGTTATTTATGCAATATACACTTGAAGAGATCTTTAAATAATGTTTTACTAATTATAAGCTTTAAAACTTTAGTTAAAGACTAATACAAGATTATTCCAAGTATATATTGTTATTTATTTAATCTCTAAAATCTTTTCTATTTCTAACATAACATTTCTCAAAGAAAATGTCTCTAAAATACCTAATTTTTCTCGCTCTCTCTTTTCTTCCACTTTATCAAAATTTATATACATATTACATAAGGGTGTATTTGTCTCATTGCAGCTTAAAACCACCACAGAAAGACGGGGTGACAAAGTCGAATCCCAGCAAGCGGCATCGAGAGCGATTAAACGCCGAACTTGATACGCTGGCATCATTACTTCCTTTCGAGCAAAATATCCTCAGCAAGCTGGATCGACTGAGCATCCTCAGACTCAGCGTAAGCTACCTCCGCACCAAGAGCTACTTTCAAGGTAAGTATTCAGAGTTACGTCGCACGTGTATTATCGCAATTCATCGCGTATGTCGCGTATCTAAGTTTTCCCCAAGTAAATAGTGTACGTACAATTCTCATAATTCTAAAATGTACAACGCACATATCCACAGGAATTAAATCCAATTTAAATTAAATAATTATATTGGTCATTTGACGATTTGTGTTCAAGAAGCATATTTGCGCATTGGTTAATTATTAGTTATACGCTGTAATAATTATGTTAAATCTACCTGAAGCTGGTAATAGATTATTTCAATTTATTAATTAATTATCGCCACCTGTGCGTAAATGATAGCTGAAATACGTAGAATTTGGACAACAAATATCTTATAGCTATGAGCTCCCAATGCCCCCATTACAATACAATCCATGATCTTTTGCCAGCACGCGAGATACTCGTTACATTTTCAAGACAATATGATCCGGAAACAATGCGCGGTCCATAAACTTGCCCATCATTCTTTTGTAATCCATTGACCATTGATAGCTTAATATCAAAATCATGTTTTGTTATACATTGCACGGGAATAAAGTATCGAAACTAGATCTTTTATTCGAATGCAATAAAAAAATAGTCTTTAAATTATCAAGTACAATTTTATCCGCGTAATAAGAATTTACATAGAAAAGTATAAATTAAAAGTATTTTAAGTATTAATTGAATCTTTATGGCTGAAATATTACTGCTAAAAATTAATGTATTTAAATAAATAAAATAACGATACATTATATGATAGTCAATTCTAGTTCATATTTAAGAATCTTTTGAGACGAAGAGATTTTTTTATTGTATTTTGTGTCCAAAGAGGAGAAAAATAACTGATTCCCGTGAGTAATATACGCTCCCGTGAGTAATATGTTCGGCTGCAATGCAGAAATTATGCAACTTGAGCGAGAGAACGCCTTCCTGCACCACGGGTGTGCAATCTCATCTGCAATCGCAATCAGGTAGGGCCAATCGAAGAATCACCGCGGAATAATGGTAGACGCTCTCTCGTCTTCTTCCTCTACCATTATCCGCCACCGTGCTTTCGTCCCTTGTTTCCAATCTCGCGACGAGCAAAGTGACTCCTGCGCCAACGCGAAATCGAGCTCATTGATTTTACGTCGGGGTTACCAGGATAGGAAAAAAAGAATAAGATTGTCTTCGCATCCACTTCTCACTTTCTTTGGCGTTAAGAGGAGTCGCATCAGTACCATTTAAAGCGTATCTCCGTCAGCTAATGGAAAAGGATTATTTATTCTGTAAACTTCCTAATACAATGATACGAGATTATAAAGAGATGATACGTTTGCTTTGCAATGTCTCTTTATAATAATTAGTTTAAATAAACAATAGTTTAAATAAACTATTGTTTAACTTTATAGTATAAATGCTAGACATTTTTTGTACGTAAGTACAATAACTATTATACAAAAAGTTCAAGGTATGATTCTCTTATAAAATTCATTTAAATATCAAGATGCATTTAGTAAACATAGCGAATAAATTTATATTACTATAATTCTTTCAAATTCTTTATCACAATCTCTACTTTTCGACTTTTACTTACCATCGTTCTTAATCATCATACTTCATATTCAAATGCGACTTTTATAAAAAGTAATTCCTATTTCTAGAATATTTATATAATTTATTGAAATTAAAATTTTGGTTCTTTTTTCCAAAATCTATGAATGCAGGATGTAAATGTAGATGATAAACATTTTTATCGAAGGTCTGGCATTTTCTTAAATAGTTACTCAAGAATTCTATCAAAAAATATGATTGATACTATAACGATAAAAAAATTACTATCAATTTTTATGCAAGAAAACATGATATTAATACTAATATAGTGTTGAACCGTTATTTGTTTTACTTAATTGCCACAATTCTTCTTGCTTCGTATCCAAAAATTCTTGAATTCTTCGGGGAAAAGCCAGAGCTTTTGATTCTGTAAATAGGGTCAATTAACTAGACGTATGACTGTCGCGATAAATGCCACTACGCGACGGCGTTTCCTTCGAAAGAGAGAGCGGCAAACGGAGGAGGAACGGGTGGGAAAGAGTCCATTAGCGGAAGAGGTGGGCATCACACGGCGCGGTCGATGGTCGGGAACGGCCCGGCCGGGCCGATCCTCGTCTTCCGAGAGAGCGTGATGGAGGAAGCGAGATGGCAAATGTACCGGGGCGCAATAGCGTATGCAAGGTAATGCACGGGCACGAATCCGGATTGAACGCGCGGAGGAGGACGCCTCCTCCTCCGTGATGCTGGTACGTCCGTTTGTGTACGTGCGTTACTTGCTGCCGGTTACCTCCGCTCCGCGCGATATCGCGGATCTCGCAGTATATCACCGGGGGCCCGCGCGCGCGAGGGTTGCGGCCCGGGCCCTTCTACTTAGCGCTCTTGTTGCTGCCCGTTGCTGCCGCTTGCGTTGCTATGCTGGTCATTGCTGCTGCTGCTGCTGCTGCTGCTGCTGCTGCTGTTGCGATACCGCAGAACGAGACTCGCACGCGCGCGAAAGACGCAGCGACCTAACCCGCAGCGCATTGTTCACACCGTTTTAATAGGTATTCATTGTCGAGGCTCGGATCTCTCCGAGGGGACTCCCAACTGAGCGCCCCGATCTGTTCCGATATCTGGGATTTCTCGTGCCCGTAAGGTCCTCCTTCGTCACTCCCCGCCTCGCCGCTTTCGCGGAATTCAAGATGCTTAGAGTTTTGGATTTTGTCTTCTTTTGAGTGAAATGGAGTATCATAACTGACTTATGACGATAATTAAGAAGAGACTAACAATAAGTTAAAGGAAATCAAGATAGAAATAATGTAGATCTCGGACTGCTTAGCAATATTAATTATATTATTTATTAATTATCATCGTTCATCTATCTTGTTTATCTTCTATTTCTAGTGGATTTAAAACTAGCTAATTGACAGTATGGAGAATAAAATTTTGATACTCTTATCAATTCTATATACTGATTCTCTTAGCTTTGTTTAGAGATATATAAATATCGTAACGTTAATTAAAGGAACTGTGTAGAAGCATTACTAGAATCGCACTGTCGTTTCCATTCTCGATCATTTCTCTTCGCTTTCCCATCCGTTATCGATTGGACGGGATCCAATTTCCGGAAAGTTATCGACGCCAACGACTTCCGTCCCGCAGAAACGGGCTCCTCTGATTAAAGAAACTCCATTCGCGCCTTGGCGAGCGTTGCAGCTGTTAACAAGATTAACAGCTTCGCGTTCGATCGGCAACATTAATCCAGAGTAACACGGGTAGTAGACCCGTGAGGAATCCTCCCCGCCCCCCCTTGCCACCGCCTTTTGCTCTCCGCGAGCGCTATGTAAATTAATTAGGGCCCTCGGTAACCGCGCTGATTTTTCAAGTAGGCACGTGGTGCGTGCCTCCTTCGCCTCGAGATAGAAAGAAACGGAGGAAAAAGAAGGAGAGACGAGAAGGGAGAGAAGTGAAAGAAATGGAAGAAGAAGAAGAACAAGGTGGCGAAGTCCGGGCCCCGGAGGTGAATTCACCGGGCGTTGAAGAGGCGGTAGTGTGCGATAGTCCCTGCTCCTCTCGGATACCTTCTGGGGCTCCAGATAGCAGATCTACCCCAGAGGCTGTGCGCCTCCCTCGCGCCTTTCTCACACTTCCGAGGCATGGCACTCTCTTCCCTCACACCCTCGCTCGCACTACCGGTCGCAGAAGAGAATCGCGGCAATTAACCTACGCCACTTAGTCTTATTATTGGTAGGCCTCTCCCATCTCCCTCTCCTCCCTACCCCTGCTATGCGCGTCGTCCTTGATTCTCCTTCTCGCTGCTCTCCGCACCAACATCGGTTTCGAGCCGCGCTTCCGGCGCGATCCTGCACGCGTCCCCTACGTCAGAATGCAATCTCGCGGAGGAAGTAGTTTCTTTTTCGTATAGAGAAAATCTGCCGCTGTTAATTTTTCTCAGCGCTGCTATTTTTCTCTTCAACAAGTTTCTTCAATTTCAAGCGAAATAAATACCTGACACTCGCTGGACGATATATGAGATTTGTAATTGAGGGAAGTAATACATTATTTTCATAATTCTCTCTCACATATTCCTATATACACACACAATATACTATATAATATTTACCTTAACTTTTTTTAAATGGATAAGTATTAAGTACAAATATTATTGCAATTCGTTAGTAGGTATTTGATAACTTGACTACTGGTAGACAAATTTGACTATTATTTGTAAATTATAAAATTCTTTGTTTTGTAAAAATTTAATAACAATTTAAATATAAAGCGCACACGTTTAAAAAAATTAAAATCTAATATTTGTTTAAAAAATGGCATTTATTGTTATTTTATTTTAAAAATATCTATGAAAATTAATTCATTATTACTTAACTTTTTCTTCAATCTTTCATGCTCTGAGAGATGTAAAATTGTATAATTTTAATAAGTCAAGGAAATGCGAAATTAAGTCATCATATTTTTCGTGGCGATTTAATCTCGTTTTATTAAAGTCGTCAGAAATGAAATATTCGGTATACGATGTTTTCATAATACGGTAGATATTTCGCAGAAGGCTGGCGTATGGCCTTGGCGCTTGTTTGGTGACGTACGCGCAGCAACCGTTCGCCATTCGCGCGATGGAGCTCGAGCAGGTGGCGCGGATCCGCTCTGTGTGTCGTCGCGCTATCATTTCTCGAAACGCGTTTGCGACGGGTATAATAAAGCGAAATGCTACTTACTCTTTACTTATTCTTTATGAACAATTGTTAACCCGTACGATGAATTTTAGCGAATAAAATTCATAAGCGTGTCAAAGCGTATTTCGAAGCGTAATTTGTTCGTTTTACGATAAAATAGAAATCGAAATGATGAAAGATAGAAAAATAAATTACTTACGGACGATAAGTATATTTTCTCAATGACGTTAGGATTCGAATGTATGTCATATAGCGTCTTTAAATCTCGCTAATTTAAATACAAATCATCCAATCTTTCGAAATTGAGTGCGTTGTATTATACAAGTCGTAAGAACTAAGTGATTCGAGTAACAGAAAGGCATGAGATATGTATATCGATCGTTTGTCAAGAATCCGCAATGCGAGAAATAAAATATTCGGTGTACGTTAAATTAATATTATAACGCGTAAAGTATGTCATATGCGGCTAGCACGCGGCGCTCGGCGTTTGGTTTCTTTCTTGCGGGCAGCGTGCGGCCCGTCCGTCGTACAAAGTCACATTGCTTATTATTCACGCGGCGAGGTTGGAGCGGGCGGATGCCGCGACGCGAGCCACCCCCGTATGTCGTATTACATCTCGAAATTCCATTGTGATAAATACAGAACGTGATCTTTCTTTGCGAACATGTGATCTTTTTCCACGAAACGGTACATCGGTAATTGGTTAAAACTCGTCCATTCGCTCGAGTCGCGAAAATGGTGAACGGACTAACTATAATTAATCTATATAACTTAAAGATACGCGATCGTATTTTTATCGATTGTTCTTCCGTTGGAATGTTGCAAGATTATATGATTAATGTCGGGAATCTCCAGTAAAGTGCCGCGTGATCGTAATTATTTATTTCTGCGAGTATTATGTCATATGTGTGCGACGAAGGAAGGAGAGGAGAAAGAGGCCTAGGAGGCATCGGGTGAGCAATCTCGAAGTAAATAATTTTAATGCTACTGGTATTTTAATTTTAATACTACTTTTCCAAGCCGACGATACTCAAGAAGTTCAATAAGGCCGCGTAAAGATGCGTGACGACTTTCTGCGAGGACGCACCGGCATTTATGATCCATTGTAAGATGTGACTTAGAATGATTTTCATCATCGTCGTGTTCGACGGCGATGACGGCAGTAACTCGTTGTCCGACTGAATCACGAAGCTGTTTCGTAAGTTTACCAGCAACATTAGAACCGTGCCGGATACCAGGGTTTTAATCTCACTCAGAGCTTCGCAGGACGTCATCTTTTGCAGCAGGTCGTGCGACAAATTCAGCAGAAGATTTTGCCGTTGAGCCACCGGCAATTGTTGATTCGTCGCGACGGAGAAAAGTATTTCCGTAGTTTGGCACCAGTAAATTAAGATATATATTTATATACAGGGTGTCCCATTTTAACTTGGACAGCAAAATATCTCAAAAACTAAGCTCCACATACAAAAATGTTTCAGACAAAAGTTGTATGGTTTCAAGGGGGACATAAGATGGTACCATTGGTTTGACCTTGGATGGTCGTTTAAAGCTCACATAAACGACACCTTTAATTTCTTAAATGGAAACCCCTATTTTTCAATGCATATTCTTGTAGCTAATCTCGAGAGCTTTTCAAAACACTATAATAAAGTATTTTTTCGTTAAGAACTTTTGGAATTATGAGGCTTGAAAGTTCTAGTATTTTGACATAAATTACAAATATCTTGTAAAACATTAAGTTTTCGGTAATGTTACCTTAATACTTTTATGCACAGAATAATGAGACGAATCAATTGGTATGAAAAAAAGACATAGTTGCTTTTAAGAAAAAGTATGCAGATGCGTGTTGCAAATTACATATTTTTTCTTAAAGGAACTGTGCCTTTTTTCATACCAATTGATTCGTCTCATTATTCTGTGCATAAAAGTATAAGGTAACATTACCGAAAACTTAATGTTTTACAAGATATTTTGTATTTTATGTCAAAATATTAGAACTTTCAAGCCTCATAATTCCAAAAGTTCTTAATGAAAAAATACTTTATTATAGTGTTTTGAAAAGCTCTCGAGATTAGCTACAAGAATATGCATTGAAAAATAGGGGTTTCCATTTAAGAAATTAAGGTGTCGTTTACGTGAGCTTTAAACGACCATCCAAGGTCAAACCAATGGTACCATCTTATGTCCCCCTTGAAACCATACAACTTTTGTCTGAAACATTTTTGTATGTGGAGCTTAGTTTTTGAGATATTTTGCTGTCCAAGTTAAATGGGACACCCTGTATATGTATATGAAATAAAAATGAAATGATATCTGTAGAATATGGTAGAGAAACACACATTGTCAGTAGGTATTTCATTATTTTTTTTATCTCAAAATTTTTTTTCAATATGGTTGAGCCCGAAAGACTTGCGCTTAGCCTTTTATATTCTTTCAAGATTAAATATATTTGGTGCAAGAAATCTCAATACTTATATTTTTTAAATATGCATAAGCACAAATATAAGAATAGGAAATATTTCATAATTTCATAGCATTTTAACTGATTTATTATTTTATAAATTATTGTAATGATTGTTATCTACATTTATTCTCATTGCGCGCCGATTTTATTTAATCTTTTAAAGCCTTTTATGGATAGTTATATGACAGATCTTTAGAGAAAAGACACAGAGTTATAAATCAAAGAAATGTTATATATTTTTGTATAGGAGACAACAGTTTAAAAATAATTAATTTAATTAACGGAAAACTCTTACTTGTTGGATTCTTTGTGTTTGCGTATTCATAGCAAATTGATAGATTTCTTTGGCGCTTAAAGCAAAACATTGAGGGAAAAAGATTAATGAGAATAGCTCGGGGCTCATTCACACGTCGTCTCGCACTTAATGCTCGATTAGGCGTGACTAAATGTCGCGGCGAGAGGAATTTTCCCCGATCGGTTTTTCGCCCGATGGCGTTTGAGAACTTAATAGCTATATCGTGAAGGGCCTTCAGTCCGCGCGCGGACAGGCGTTAAAAGGATCGTACACGTAAATAGGATCGCACACAATGCGTGACTGACCGTGCGCGGCCAATTATTTCGATGATTTACGACGTCCTTATCGCCGTAATTAGTAGAAAAAAAGATTTATAACCGAGACGCGTAACGTATATCACGCCGTTATCGGCTTATGCGAATTTTAAACATCCCAGACTGCCTCCGGGGTGTATCGGAGTGAGACAACCGCGTAATGCTGGCAATTATACTTGGCGAAGCGTTGAAGAAATTTTTCATTGCAATTTTAATGAATTGAGCGATCCTCGATCTCGCTGCTTAAAGAGCACGCAAACGAGCAACAAAACAAGGCGCTGTCGTATCCGCGGAAAGAAAATGCACGGTATAGTGCTTCTCACGTAAACACACCGGTGAAAAGCCATAAGTGTTCTATCGCTCGAGTAATGCATTCGACAACATTGCATTGTTGCAATATCGTATCGCTTTCTTAATTAGGATATGGTCCGTGTCAATTCGTAACGAGATATGATTTTCACGTGTATAATGTAATATAGTTTCTTATAGGTACTGTACACACATGACACCGAACTTATCGCGCAAATATAAAATAACGACCTGTCAACGATAATCAAAATCGATCTCCTTTTTTAATGTAATTTTCTGATATTTCAATAAATCCGATGAAATGATATAAGACGCAAAAACGCCGTCAATATGACATGAAAGCAAATTATCACGAGAAAAATGAATTTTCTACAAATATTTTTGAGAATATAATATATGTAATGTAAATTTTCTTAAACAAAAAACATATTAAATTATTTTTACGTTAAAACATAGACTGTTTAATTATTTATAATTGGCAAATCAGGAAATATTAATTGATCTTACTGTACAAAGATAAAGTAAACATAAATCTAACAATTATTGAATAGATATATGTATATATGAATTGCATTTTATTTACGTGAACTATATCATGCTTTTAGTAAATTATTACTATAAATTAAAATAAAGTTAAATTATTATATAAATGCAGATTAATAAGTTCATCGAATAATAAATTATATAGTTTTCGTTTCACTCTCCGAGTCTTATTCGTACTACATCCCAGCGAGGTTGTTCGTATTTTCCGCGCGATTTCCCAATCGAGTGTGAGGATGATAAATCAGTTCACGATGTGTTAATTAAAGCGATCGTAATTAATAGATATTCGCAATCGACATGCGTCGCTGCGCGTCGAGTCGACGCCGCGTCATTGGAACGATTTAATTATTAAGACCCCATCCTCCGCGTCCAAAGTGATCGAGTGCATGAACAGGTATTCGAGGAGTATAGATCGGAATTAATTAAGATACGCGATAATAATTAGCCGTATGCATTTTTCGATGCGTGTCACGCACGTAGCGTGTGCTTAATCGGCATGGAACGTACTTTGTGTTATTCTCTGGTCTTAAACGAATCGCAATTGCAACATAAAGCACTTCCGGCTAGAAAAACAGCGGTTCATTTATCTGACAATTGTCGATCTGTTTTTGTTCGCGATATTATCAACCGTTTCAAAACTGGAGCATCTTTGTCGCATCTGAATACCTCATGTATAATGTTCACATTAATTAACGGACAATGCATGGTCGAAAGAATCTGAGATGAAATTTGCACTTTCTATATCGTTTTGTGTTCAGTATGAGATTTTTTGGCATCTATCGTATTCGAAAATAAATTATCATAGAAATTCCGATCCGAAGATTATTATAATTCGTAAAGCGTCAACAGCGTATAAAACCAATTTGTAAGACACACACGTACATTCAGATTTCTTCTTAACAAATAAATAATGCGTCACGTATCGAAAGGGTTAGGCTTTTTATCTCGCGCTCTTCCGGTTTTCGACCAACTGATCCGTCTCGCTGATTTCTCTTCGGCTTTGCCCCTCTCTTTCTCTCTCATTCTGCCTCCCTTTTATCGCGCTCTTTCTCTTTTTTCCTTCCTTCCCTTTCTCCTCTCTTTATTTCGCTCTCTCTCGCTCTGCCAGGTGCGGGGACGAAATGGAAAATGCAAATAAGGCGTAATAACGAGATGGTAACCGTATCGCCCGGCTGTATCTCTCCCATCGCGGGACTTACGCATCTCTCTCCCGGACGTTTATGATATACATTTACACGTGTGTATGATATATTAGCATAGGCGTGCCTACTTGTAAACGCGCTCGCGCGCGAACGTCGATCGGCCGAGGCGATCGGATCGTTTAGGAACGAGACGCGCGTGCCCCTTTTTCGGGCTGGTAACATCGCTGTTCGCGGTTTGTTTGTGCCGGCGGCGGTTGGTAAATCGATGATTTTTCGACAGGACGCATTCACGATTAATCTCTCCTTAACAAACAAAAACTTTATTTTATTAAATAATCGGTGTTTTATGATAAATTCTTGACACCCTCTTTAAACGAATTTATAAATTTATGAATAATAATTTAAATCTGTGCAGACAATATATTTGATGAAAATAACAAATTAAATTTTTTTTTGGAGCCTTTGTTTCTACATATTTACCGCGCGCGGATAACAGTGATAAAAAGAAATAAACTCTGTAACGATGATACGATTTTAATATCTCGAGGTGAGGTTTTTGCAACACTCACAGGTCACTTAAAAAGAAAACGGTCCGTTTTGCAATTTAATTATTAGGTATATACCGCTATAAGGTGACAGAAGCGTCTTAATTAACGCACACGGTCTGATGGAAGCGTGGTCTTTAATACGTGAGAAATTGCCGGACGCGTTGTCAGAATAACTCTGTAAAAACTCGTTAATAACGGTTGCAGAGGATGTTTCTCGTGAAACTAACAAATCGGGAGAAAATTAAAGAATTCTATTGGATCCGATAGTTGCGCGTTAAGTAATAAAATGATAAAAAGGTCCCCCCTTCACATTCTAGGAGAGATGTAATAATTGACGGATAGTTATTACTGCAGTATATTTTCTATAATTACATCTTGGCGAGCATCAAAGAATACGGGATAATAATTTTAACTATCGAAGACGTACGTATTAGTACATCTATAATTATTAATTATTCAGCATGTAGTTATAATTTTAGTTACATATTTTTTAATGTCTAACAATAAGCGGGAAATATGTGTATAGGTTGTTTAAATGCGTACTATATTTATGTACGTATTTAATTATAATAAAGATGTCTTTATATAAATGATAATTATTCAAGAGAAGATAATTATTCGGTATTAATTAGTTTATGATAATTCTTGAAAGTTACGAGGGATTCGGCTAAACATGTTTGCTTTAAATTTGAATTGACTTCGCTGGCAGACGTTTCTACACAGTGTCACAGGCTGATATATCGTGCGCATATTGCCATCATGTCATGTTCATGTGTGGTACGTTTTGATTAAGGCGTCTGAGGGTAACGAATTGTGTAATGAGTATTTGATGCGCTCGCCCAGTGAGTAATTAGTCCTGCGACTATTATTAATGTTTCGGACTAACGTTTCATCTTTTATTCCGGCGATGACCGTAGTGTTTACAACATCGCATTCCTTCGCGTCCACGTTTCTAATATCTTTTTTAAATGCACGGTGAATTTCTTGCGCGATTATACGAGGGGAATATATAATTGGAAAATAAAATTAGAATGCATTATTAAAATATTGTACATGAAAGCAATGAATTTATATTTTTGATCAAAAATATTTAGGTGCTAGAAATGGAATAAAAATTTAAATAGTATAAAATTTTATTTTTTTACATGTTTAAGTTTATTATAAGTTTCATTTCTGCTATATAACACATCAGATTCTTTACATCGATCAGTTTTGAGATATCGTTGTTTGCTTTCAAGCCCAGAACGATAAGAATTACATTTTAGACTGCTTCCTGTTGTGAATAAATAAAAAGCGTATTTACGCTTGGAAGTAAAAGGGTTAAGGAAGATGTGATCAATCGATGAAAATACGACGGCGGCCCGCCGGCCAATGCAATTATTAATTTCGTCGATTATCTGCGGCGGAATTCATTTTCACGTCATTATCGCGATGCGGCGCGAGCCTTCATGATTTCGCCGGACAATGTTGCGAGCGACGCACGTCGTTTTATAAGAGTCGTCAACGGCCTTCCATCTCGCCTGTCTTGTTCCGCCTCTCCTTGCAACCCGCTGCGTCCGTCCGTCCGTCCGTCCGTCCGTCCGTCCGTCCGTCGACCGCTTGAAAAATGATTCCATTCTAGATCGGAGTCGCGCCTCTCGTTTGCATCGATAGCCATCGGCAATCGTGAATGCGAATCCACACGGAGTATCCTTCGGCGCAAGTTTGTTAACTCGACTCGAATAATGCCGTAATGGCGTACGTAATAGCACCTATCCGGCTCAATATCTCTTCTCGCCGAAGGATTTACGTTTTGCATACGTTGATTTCTTTGGGTTGTCTCCCTTCGGTCGAGGTTACGACAATGAATCGTAACAGATATGAGCAATATCACTTTATCGTTATATTAATTCGTGAGTGGTCTTTTTTGCGATTATATACAAATGATCTTCTTACAAAATAAATCTGATTGCAGCATTAATATTGAGATTGCTGGCATAGTTAAAGGATGACTAAAGAGAACATTGATATGCATCGCGTATCCCTTCAATACACATTTATTTAACATCGATATCATATAATATTGAAAGAAACGAAATCAGTTCGTGGATTAATTACTATTTGCGAGTCACCTTGTTAGCGCAAACTCATTGAAGTGTTCAATATAATTTTTACTTTAACTTTGCATATCTAGAAGATATTAATTACTTCACTTTGGATTCAAGTTAAGCTGCTTAGCAGCCTGATATCGCTATCGGGAACAGAATTAAAATATGTCCCCCTAACGTAAATTCTCGATATTCGTATCGGATCGATCGAAATAAAAAACTAAACGCCGCATTTATTCTGCAGTTTGTTAGTTTTGCATTCGTGCGTCGTGTAAGTCGAAATAGTAATTATTTTCGTTATCTCGACGGAATTACGAAAAATGCGAACTTTAACTTTTTTCGAATTTTGAAATCGGTTAGCATGAAATAACAATAACGACAAGAATTTATTCAATATATCTTAAACATCGATATATCGTCTAACTTCTCGGGCAATTTTTGTTCAATCGCATTTCGTCGCATAGCAAGGATAAAAATTTGTTATTTATTTTTATTTAACAAAAATTTCAAGCTTTGATCTTCATAACTTATAGATTTGACGCTATTGCAGTTCATAGAGATTCAGTTCGGAGTTGTTTTTATCTTTATAAAAATAATTCATGAACTAAAAAATAGCTCTTTATATATAAAGAGAATAAGAGAATTTTCTAGAATTTTCAAGGATTGAATTTTCCATCCTTGAAAGATGTAAATAGATAGATGAGCATGGCATGTAGCATATAGGAAATATTTAATTAACATTTGTATGCGAACACGTTATGGGCAAATTCTGGCTGGTTGTATATTGAATCTCGAATGCGAATGGGATTGATATGGATCAATTTTATTCGTGATTTCTTGCATTAAAGTAAGTGTTATCGTCGTCACTGTCAATTCCCTTATCGTTCGTTTCTGCGAGAGACGCTGAAAAAGTATGTTGAGACATCTGCCGGGTTCGGTAGCCGGCGAGGAACGTCGCGAAGAAGGGATTTCCGATAAAATGACGGGACACGCGAAGGATCAGAGGCCGTCGTTGGCCGTTCGTGCGCTTTTTTTCACTCCCTTTTCTTATAGACGAGAACACGGTACGCGTGCGCGATGATCAGTATCGCCATCGGTGTCGGGGACAAGTCCGTTTCAACAGAAGTTGACAGAGGGAAAGGAAAAGAGAGAGAAAGAGAGAGAGATAGAGAGAGATAGAGCGAAACCGTCGGGAGAGAGATCCGATTTGCCTTTAATCGGATCAGCAGTGCGCCAAGTTGGGCCGAGCTCGAGAGCCCGGGCCCGGTGAGCTCGAGTCGGGCCCACCGGACACGCGATACGCATCGCTCATTAACGTCATTATTAAAAACGCGGCAATTAGACCGCGCCGAATATCGACCTGTACGGCGGGCACACACGACGGACGGTCCGATGCGAGACGGGACGGGAGATCGCCGAGATCGGTTTGGCGCGCGACGACCGAGAACTGGCCGGTTTTTGACGCTCGACACCTTTCTTCGACGACGCTGCGTGACGAGAACGAGACGGTTTGTAACGAACGGCGGCATTTATCGGTTGGTAATCGCGGCGATAATAACGTTCGGCGATTGTTGATATGTAGATGACCGGAGGGAGACACAAAAGGCGGAGAACGAGTTGTATTTAATTATATTATTAACTTTAGCTTGCAACGCCGATGAGGTTCGTCACATCCCGGCCGTTAAACTGCACTGTCATTTTCAGCGGAGCGATAAAGGAGAGGAGGACTCGTTCTTCGCCGTTGTGCGAAATAATGAAGTCGGTTATATTATAACGGTGAATGAATGGGATTGAAAGATGAATCGGGTTATCTGATTCATTAACTTCACTTCCTTGTACTCTATAACTTTTCTACGCTACTTCTCCGTTCTATTTGTCAGGAATTAGTTATTTTTAGATTTGATTACTACCGTGTTCTTTTGAAAGAACATTTTTACATTTAACACGATACGTGTTTTAAGTTTTAACCCTTAATGTGCAATTTTTCGTAACATTCTGAGTATCTTTTAAATTTTAAATAAATAATAATTATTAATTCGATATCGTGAAATGAAATCGTTAGCCTAAAAATGTTCAGTCTCGGAATATAAAAACCAGCTTGCGCGTTTATTAAAAGAAACTATGATCTCTTGACAGCTTGATTTATCAGAACTTTATTCATTTTATTTTCAGCCGTTCAAAACCAATAAATTTATTTTAATGCCGCAACATTACAGACAAGGAAAAATATTATCAACATTAATATATCGCCTTTTTACAATAGATTAATATACTTAAATTTTCTTAAGAATTATGGTATTAAACTTAGGCTTATCTGATTTACGTAATTATCTGCACTTTTATCGCGATGCGTTTGGCAAAAGCAGTGCATGATTATAGGGGAGAGAGAGGAAAGAAATTTCCATGCGGGTGAAAAAGGATTTGAGGGTTTCCTTTTCACCTGCCCGCGCGATCGATTCGTAGTACCTGATTGTACAGTGGCGTTTGTGAAGCCGTCGCCGCGTCGTCGCAGATGTCGCGCAGGGACCGGCTCCGGGCCCCGTCTCTTGCGAGCCCCCCGTCCCGTCGCGGGACTCCCGTATATACGAATACAGCGAAACGAAACGGCCCGCGGACAGGTTATAGGCTTAAAGCCCGTATACATCAGCGGCTGAATGTCAGCCGGCGCAATCGGACGGAATCATCAAAGGTGGTAGGAAAATCGATTGCCGCGGTGTAAACCGGCGTGGCCACTTTTCGCGACGGACGCGGACGGCGCGGCGCGGCGCGGCGCGGCGGTACTCGCGAGCGCGCACCTGTCTCTGGATCCCCGCATCTTTCAGTTGTCCGGTCAAGTGGAGTCACGAGCCTCGTTCGAGTGTGAGTTAACCGGCGCGTCGCATCGTCTCCCTTTCCGTCGCGCTATTAACTCGCGTCGCGGGGCCGTCGATATTTATGGGTTCCATAAGAGTTCCATCGTCGGATCCCATCGTGGAACTTGGACGCGCCGCAAAAAAGGTGAGAGTTGTGAGACTGCGAATGCGAATAGCTGTCGCTGATAATTGATAAAAGAAAGAGGTCCTCGATGACGTGCCTGCTTCGAGTGATTTGTTACGTTTAGCGGTATCAGATGGATGTGCGTGGTGTTCTAAGCCCGATTTCATATCTTTATTTTATTGATACCCCTGTATGATTCGCCTATATGACACTTAGATTTTCATAAATTAATGTAGAGCATAATTAATTTTTGAATTAGTAATTAATATCAATTATTGTTTATTATTTTTTAGAATAATATGTGTATTAATATCTTTTTATAAAAATGGCATAATTAATTTTCTATTATAATTCTCAAAATTGACTGTTTCGAAAATTATAATAGAGAAACTAGAGTGCTCTCCATAATTCCAGGATACGTTACGCGATATGGACCATGGGATATGGATCTTTTAAATGTTAATATGTGCACTTAATATTGTTTCTCACTGTCATTTATACTATACGGATATCAGTCTACATTGCATCTCAATACCTGCATAAAATTAATCTGATACCAAGCACGCGATGGATAAAGTGCAATTTGTTTTTATATGTATAAATCGTTTCGGTGAAAAAGAAATTGCGAATAATTTTGAAAACTCCATGACAAAAGAAGATCGATTTGATTCGGCGTAAGAAGAGCTCAATTTTTATTCCGAGCACGATGCGCATGACGTGAACACTCGCGTATTAATCGCTCATTAAGAAAGAAACGAAATCGTGGCCGAGTCGCTCGAAAGGCGTCCTCCACAAATTTGCCGTGCTAGTGCCCCCGGAGGGGGGGGGGGAGGGGAGGACGTAGGGAAGATACGCGCGTTTTCGACGTGTCATTAGGTCGCGCCGCGCTGCGCTGAGGCTAAGAGTTCATCCGAAATTAGCCGCCGTGATGCTCGTTACACCGGCGCACTTCGTCTTGCCGTTGCGGGGATGATGAACTCCGATAAGAATGGCGCGGGGTGTAAGACTGTTATTAGCTGAAAATTGACGAACACCAGCGGGCATCAAGCAGCACTTTTATGGGAGAAAGGGGAATCATATTGCGGAGTTAGTTTAGCCGTAATGTCGGCAATCATTTTAATTAAGATAAAACTCCCCTCTCTCCCCCCCCTCTCTCTCTCTCTCTCTCTCTCTCTCTCTTCAGCCTGATTTTCTTTTCTTTTTTGTCTTCCTACCGTTATTTTCTCCTGTCGTGGCTTAACGCGTACGCACACACACACGCTTTTTACATACTAATTGGAGTATTTTGTATTTTACCGCGGCGTCTTTTATGCTATCGACTGACCAAAATTTATTGTGTCTCATCCGGGAGTATTATTAATCAAGTTCATGAATCTGATTTTCTCCGATCAAATTAAACATAAGGATCTTAAAATTATATCCAAGTCCAGTTTGGAAAATATTCTGATAAT